>NC_071985.2:203907500-204112500 GCF_028885655.2 Pongo abelii
GCGGTGGTGATGGTGGTGGTGGTGATGGTGGTGGTGATAGTGGTGGTGGTGATGATGGTGATGGTGGTGGTGGTGGTGGTGATGGTGGTGATATCAGGTGGTGGTGGTGGTGGTGGTGATGGTGGTGATGGTGGTGGTGGTGATTTTGGTAGTGGTCATGGTGGTGGTGGTGGTGATGGTGGTGGTGGTGATGATGGTGATGGTGGTGGTGGTGATGGTGGTGGTGGTGGTGATGATGGTGGTGGTGTTGGTGATGGTGGTGGTGGTGATGATGGTGATGGCAGTGGTGGTGGTGGTGGTGATGGTGATGATATCAGGTGGTGGTGGTGATGGTGGTGGTGATGGTGGTGGTGATGGCGGTGGTGGTGATGATGGTGATGGTGATGGCAGTGGTGGTGGTGGTGGTGATGGTGATGATATCAGGTGGTGGTGGTGATGGTGGTGGTGATGGCGGTGGTGGTGATGATGGTGATGGTGATGGCGGTGGTGGTGGTGGTGATGGTGATGATATCAGGTGGTGGTGGTGATGGTGGTGGTGATGGTGGTGGTGGTGATGGTGGCAGTGGTCATGGTGGTGGTGGTGGTGATGGTGGTGGTGGTGATGATGATGATGGTGGTCGTGGTGATGGTGGTGGTGGTTGTGGTGATGGTGGTGGTTGTGGTACTGGTGATGATGGTGATAGTGGTGGTGACGGTGATGGTGGTGTGTGATAGTGATGATGGTGGTGGTGGTGGTGGTGGTGGTGCTGGGGATGGTGATAATGGTAGTGGTGGGTAATAATGGAGGGTGAGTATCAAGGCAGAAAACCACAAGTGACACCTGATGCCCACCCCTAATTATCCATCCCCATAATGCAATAGTCTCCTCCTCCAGTGCCCTGCTCCCAGCTGCAACTGCCCTGCTCCTGTGCTATGTTGGAGTCATGTTTGACCCTCCCTGGACTATCATTTCCACAGCTGCAGGGCCTGGATCTGTCTCAGTCCCAGGTCTATCCCCAGCAGAAGGCTCAGTGCAGGACAGTTCTCTGAGTGTTCTTGGACCAACCCGTCCTCCCTTTCTCACTTGTAGTTCTCAGGAATAACTGTAGGATGTGCTGAGAAGACAACATCCTGAGACCCAGAGCTCTGTTCCAGCTCTTCCAAAAACAGGATGTCCTTCATTGCTAGGGCTCAGCAAGTCCTGTTACTCCAGGATATGAAACCCAGAATAGAAGGCTTTCCAGGACCCCTCAGCAGCAGTGCTAGTGAGGCCTGCACAGATGAGATTCCACCCACCCTGGGCAGCTTTCTTGAGCCTGGGGGAAGCAGCTCACAATGAATCCTAGGCTTCTGTTGTCCCTTGCTGCCTATCTGTAAGGAATACACCTCCTTTGTGTAATTTGTGTCTGGGTTTGTTCTGTCTCACCAGACCCAAACAAGTTGGTAACCAGCACATAGCAAACCTCCTTCACACCCAGTACCTGGCACATGACAGATGCATACTAAAGCATTTGTCCAATGACTTGGCAGGAGGCAGAGAAGCAGGAACCAGCCCTTCTGTGGTCCCCGATCCCAGATCCTCAGGCTACTCTCCCCTTGCTGTTCCTCCATGTGTCGTCCCTTTCCTGGGTCTCAGAGGATACCAAGAGGCTTGGAAACACCCAGGACTCAGGAGCCTCCTTTTCAGGGGTTTGGCTTTCCAGACCCCTGCCTGCCCTGGGTTGGTGGCAGCTCACATACCCAAGCAGTCAGAAGCCATTTGCTTCATGGTGATGTTGACCTTTACTAGTGAAGAGGCACAATTTCCCCTGTTTTCTGCACTGAATGGCAATGGGGTGTGAGTTCAAGGGGCTTGAGAGACCTCAAGGCCCAGAAGGATCCCTCCAGGGATGCCCAGCATGGGTACTCTCAGAGAGTAGCAGACCCTACCACCTCCAATCTTCTGGGTGATGGGCTTGCCCGAGGGTGGCCAGAAGGAGACAGAGCTGAGAGTTCCCCTCCACCCTCCATCTAAGGCTAGGGCTCAGTCCACTCTTCTCCTGACTTCTCCAGGATAGGTTTGCCTCTGAGTTCCCCCATCCATGCTCTCTGCACTTGATTTCCAACAGAGGCTCAAAGTTTGCGCTTTGCAAGGGTCAATACACTCACTGGGGGAGGCCACAGTCTCTGCAAGGGCTGCCCATTCATTCTCCCCCAGCCTCCAGTCATGGGGCAGCAATAAAGCCAATAGGTCCAGTTGCAGGCAGGGAATAGGAGGGAATCTTGCTCTACCGAATGCCAGAGCGACTTAAGTATTGGTTTCACCTGTTGTAACTGATGGTTGTAAGTTAAGATGAGAGCAATGGTCACACATGGCTGGCTCCCTTCTGCAGAAGGGATGGAGGTCAATCAGCAATGGAGGTTTGAGGGGCACAGGCTCAGGCAGGCAAAGAAGTGTCTCTCAATTTATTGGTGAGAAAACTCAGATCCAGAGAGGTAAGGACTCTTGCCTGAAGCTACAGAGCACAGTGACAACAGAGCAGGGGCTGGAACTCAGCTCTTTCCTGGACAGGACACTGCCCCAATATCAACACTCCAGGTGGGAGTAAAGAGAGAGGTAGGCCACTCTTTGGGGGCTGGGCAGTAGGAGAGGGCAGAAAATGTCCAGCCACGTGTACTTCAGGAGGACAGGGCCTCACTCCTTTGTTTCCTGCTGCATCTGCAGGGCCTGGCACACAATAGGTGTTCAATATATGTTTGTCCCCTGAAAAACCCTCAGCCCCCAACACACATACACTGGGCTCCTAGAACTGCATGGGCTGACACAGGCCCAGCATTCACTGCTGCACTTCCCCATCTCCTCCCTGCAGCCAGGCAGTCACATCCCCCAAGCTCCTGACTTCACTCTACCCCTTCACTCCTGACACCAGAAGTCTTGGGTGACTTAGAAATTGCCATGCCTTGAATGTATATGTTCCTCCAAAATTCATACATTGAAACCTAATCATCAAGGAGACAGTGTTAGAAGATGGGGCATTTGGGAGGTGATCAGGTCATGAGGGCTCCACCCTCATGAATGGAATAGATGCCCTTGGTAAAAGACGCTTCTGAGATCTCTTCCCCTACTTCCATCCCTTCCACCAAGTGAAGACACAGCGTTTGTCCCTTCTGTAGAACACAGCCACGAGGAATCGTCTTGGAAGTAGACAGCAGCCCTCACCAGGCACCAAATCTGCCTGTGCCTTACCCTTGGACTTCCCAGCCTACAGAACTGTGAAAAATAAGTTTCTGTTCTTTATACATGACCCAGTCTATGGTCTTGTTAGAGCAGCACAAATGGACTAACACAGAAATCTATCTGAGTTTAAATAAATAAACACGCATCTATAATAAAAACACTGCTTGTTTTCCTCCACTTTTCTGTCATCAATCCAAGCTCCATCCCCATTTTCTCATCCCTTCGAATCTCCAGCCCTCTGCATCTTCCCTCTGCCCTCCCTGCAGGACAGAAAGGCCCCACCTCTTTTGGGAAACAAAGGGATGATCAAAGAGCCAATAGTTGGAGAAGGATGCCTTCCTCCAAGGGTTCAGAGCAGCTCAGCAGAGACTTGCCTGGCTGAGTTGCAGGACAAGGACTGAGCTTGGAAATTCAGGGCACATGCATGTTATCAAGGGTCACTGAGACCTGCTCGGTGGCATTAGTGACCCATCCAGGGGGCAGAGCCCAGAGGCAGCAGGTGCAGGGAGGCCACAGGCTCTGAAACCAGATGGGAGTGGCCTGGACTCTGACTCTGCTGCTTGCTGCTTGCTTCTGGTCTCCAGCTTCCCATCTGTAAGTCAGGGACAGGACCCACCTTGCAGGGATGCTGAGCATATCCATGATAAACCAGCAAAGTCCCTAGCTCAGAACAGGTGCTCACATGGTCATTGCAGGCAGTCCAGATGCAGGCAAAACTCCTGGAATGTGAGGGCTTTGGGAATTATCAACAGAGAGGTGATAACTGAAATCTCAGGTGAAGGAGGTCCCCAGGGAGTGTATGTGGGAGGAAGAGAGATGAAGGGAAAGCAGCACCAGGGGGGAATCCTGGAATCCCCACCTTGATTCTGCTCATGGACTCCTGGACTCCTCTGAAGTCAGAAAGAGGGATTGGACTCTGGCCACAGCAAGAGAGGGAAAAGTTAAACACAGAGAAGAACTTTCTCACCATGACAGAGCAGAATATAGCAGTTGATGGTGTGAGTGTGAAGCCCAGATCTCTTCTTACCATGTGACCCTGGGCAAGTGACTTAACCTCTTCATGCCTCAGTTTCCTATTATGTAAAATGGGTACAACAGGTGTATCTGTCTCACCATTGTCAAGAGGGTTAAATGAGCTAATCCATGTAAAGTGCTGCACTCAGTACAAGGCACTGAGTGGGGTCATAGTGATGAGGAGGGTGGTGATGGTGATGGAGGCAATGACTGCAACAATTAATGTCTCATGATTGCTCCACGGAGGGTGGGACCAACTCCCACACACTCACAATTGGTTTAGATGTTGAATCTGATGATGTCACGCACTCAACAAGAGGAAGGAAAAGATGTATTACTCACATAATGAGGCTTCTAGGAAGAGCAAGGCACATACCCAAGCTATCCATTTGGCTTGAGCAAAAAGAGAGGTGAATGGCTCTGGTTTTTATTGTGGTTTGGGATGAGGTCAGGATGAGAGTTCCTGAATATGGGACATTGTTTGTCTGGTTTGAACTTCCCTGCCAAGGGAGGGAGTATGGGCCTTCTTCTCAGCTTGACCATATGTGAAAGAAAAAGGAAAAGAAGAGGAATGTAAGCTGAGAGCCATCTGCAGTGCAACATCAAAAATGGAGTTAGACTCTTTATTACAATGGTGATGATGGTAATAATGGTGATGGTGGTGGTGGGAGCGGTGGTGGTGATAATTATAGTGGTAATGATAATAATGATGGTGATGGTGATGGTGATGGTGATGATGATGGTGATGATAATGATGATGGTGATGGTGATGGTGACGGTGATGGTGATGGTGATGATGATGGTGGTGATGATGGTGATGATGATGGTGACAGTGATGGTGATGGTGATGGTGATAATAATGGTAGTGGTGATGGTGATGATGATGAAGGTGGGTCCTGTGGCTTGCCTCTCTCTTGCTCCTTCCTCTGTTTTGGTCAGAGATGTCTTCACAATCCATCCTCCCATCCCTCCCTGGGATTTGATAAACAAACCTTTGTCTTCATCCCTGTATCATTAATGTCTATTTAGTGAATATTCTTATCTGAGGGTTGTGGGGTAAGCAAATCATGAAATGTGAAGGGAGGGACACAGGTTTGTTCTTCAAATCACAGAGACAAAAATGTGGGGGGTGGGAGAGGGTTGCAGCTCAAGAGAGGTTGAGGAGAGGGCAAATGTCAGTCTCCTTAATCCTGAAGGAAGAAATATCATGGATGGCCTGGGTAAACCTAGGCTGTCACAGGTTATTGACAGAGGTGGAAGTGTGGAGGGAAAGCCCTTGGTCCTTTGAAGCTGATGTCAAGGAAGTGGCCAGCTTCTCCAGAAGCCTCTGCCCTGAGGAAGAGTGCAAACATGAATTGTAGGGTTTATGGAGGCCAAGGTCTGAGCTCTCACACAAAGGTGAGAGTTATTTCCTCATTTCAGAAGAGAACCTGGACTCAGAGGTGGAACGTGGCCTGCCCAAATCCATTCCAGATCTGTGTAAAGTCACAGCCAGCACCATTCTCTGAAGCACATTGATGCCACACAAAGAGGGATGGTGATATGATTTGGTTATGTCCCCATCCAAATCTCAACTTAAATTGTATCTCCCAGAATTCCCACATGTTGTGGGAGGGACCCAGGGGGAGGTAATTGAATCATGGGGGCTGCTCTTTCTTGTGCTAGTCTCGTGATAGTGAATAAGTCTCACGAGATCACATGGGTTTATCAGGGGTTTCCGCTTTTGCTTCATCCTCATTTTTCTCTTGCTGCTGCCACATAAGAAGTGCCTTTCACCTCCCGCCATGATTCTGAGGCCTCCCCAGCCATGTGGAACTATAAGTCCAATTAAACCTCTTTTTTTCCCCAGTCTTTTATATGTCTTTATCAGCAGCATGAAAACGGACTAATACAGATGGTTTTGTTTTTTTAATCTCATAGAATCCAGTCCCCTCCCTGCAGGGACACCATTAATGGAGGGGCTGGTAGAAAATTGAGTGTGGGCAGAACTAACTCAAACTTGATCATTGCTACTTTGTTGTTGGGAACTGGGCCCCCAAATCTGGCCATAAACTCACCCCAAAACTGCCATAAACAAAATCTCTGCAACACTGTGACGTGTTTGTGATAGCCATGATGCCTACGCTGAAGGTTGTGGGTTTACCAGAATGAGGGCAAGGAACACCTGGCCCACCCAGGACGGAAAACCACGTAAAGGTGTTCCTAAGCCATCAACAATAGCATAAGCAATCTGTGCCTTAAGGACATGTTCATGCTGTAGATAACTAGCCAGAGCCCATCCCTTTATTTCGGCCCATCCCTTTATTTCCTGTAAGGAATACTTTTAGTAAATCTACAATCTACAGAAACAATGCTTATCACTGGCTTACTGTTAATAAATATGTGGGTAAATCTCTGTTCAAGGCTCTCAGCTCTGAAGGCTGTGAGACCCCTGATTTCCCACTCTACACGTTATATTTCTGTGTGTGTGTCTTTAATTCCTCTAGTGCCCCTGGGTTAGGGTCTCCACAACTGAGCTGGTCTTGGCAAGTGGTGCCCATACGTGGGGCTTGAACCCAGGTCAAAGGGTCACCAGAGTGATGGTTGGAGAACGTGGAACTAAGCTGGAGGACACCCGAGTACTCTTAAGAAATCCCCATGGTGAGTAAGAAGGGGAGCTCAGAAGCATCAGCGTAACAATGGGACAAGTGTGGGCTCTGGTTCATTCCACCTTGGAACCTTTTCACACTGATGATGAGGAGGAAGGAGAGTATAACGAAGTAACAGAGCAGGTTTGTTTGCCAGCTAAAGCTAAAGCAGCAAAGGAGGAAGACGTTCTTCCCTACCCTTCTGCACTCCCTTCTTATTTTGAAGAAAAAGAGTGGCCTGTCCCTCCATATCTTTCTTTTCTGGAGGATGCTGGGCAAAAAGTAGTTGCCCCAGTAACTATTCAAGCAGCACCTCGAGCAACCACTCTCAGTTCTAATCAGGCAGGAATCCAGCAAGCTAGAAGAGAGGGTGATTTAGAGGCTTGGCAGTTCCCTGTTAGAATACACCCCCGAGATCAACAGGGAAATATTATAGCTACATTTGAGCCTTTTCCTGTTAAATTACTCAAAGAATTTAAGCAAGCTATTAATCAACATGGACCAGGTTCTCCTTTTGTAATGGGGCTGTTAAAGAATGTTGCTGTCTCCAGTTGGATGATTCCTACTGCCTGGGATCCTCTTACTCGCGCTTGTCTGACTCCTGCTCAGTTCTTACAATTTAAAACTTGGTGGGCAGATGAAGCTTCTATTCAGGCTGCTCTCAATGCTCAGGCCTAACCTCAAATTAATATAACTGCAGACCAACTTTTGGGGGTCGGTGGCTGGGCTGGTTTAGATGCACAAGTGGTCATGCAGGATGATGCCATACAGCAGCTTAGAGGAGTGTGCATTACAGCATGGGAAAAAATCACTTTGGGAGGAGAGCAATACCCTTCCTTTAGTGCTGTAAAGCAGGGACCAAAAGAACTGTACACAGATTTTATAGCTTGGTTACAGGTGTCTCTTAAAAAGGTGATTGCAGATTCGGATGCTCAGGATATAGTGTTGTGGTTACTCACCACGGGGATTGCTTAAGAGTACGCGGGTGTTCTCCAGCTTAGTTCCACATTCTCCAACCATTGCTCTGGCAACCCTCCGACCTGGGTTCAAGCCCACATTGGACACCATTTGCTGAGACCAGCTCAGTCGTGGAGACCCGAACCCAGGGGTGCTAGAGGAATTAAAGACACACACACAGAAATATAGCATGTGGAGTGGGAAATCAGTGGTCTCACAGCCTTCAGAGCTGAGAGCCTTGAACAGAGATTTACCCACATATGTATTGACAGCAAGCCAGTGATAAGCATAGTTCTATAGATTACAGATTTACTAAAAGTATTCCTTATGGGAAATAAAGGGATGGGCCAAAATAAGGGGATGGGCTCTGGCTAGTTATCTGCAGCAGGAACATGTCCTTAAGGCACAGATAACTCATGCTATTGTTTGTGGCTTAGGAACACCTTTAAGTGATTTTCCACCCTGGGTGGGCCAGGTGTTCCTTGTCCTCATTCCAGTAAACCCACAACCTTCAGTGTGGGCATCATGGCCATCACAAACATGTCACAGTGTTGCAGAGATTTTGTTTATGGCCAATTTCGGAGCCAGTTTATGGCCAGATTTGGGGCCTGTTCCCAATACTTTGTTCCTCTGAGCCGCCTCAAAACATAGCAACATGCATCAACATTAAGAACATCTGTGCATCAAGGGACCCAATCAACAGAGTGAAAAGGCAACCTATAAAATAGGTGAAAATATTATAAGTCATATATCTGATAAGGAGTTAACATCCAAAACATGTAAAGAACTCTTACAACACAACAAGAAAACAAACAACCAGATTTTTTTTTTTTTGAGACGGAGTCTCGCTCTCTCCCCCAGGCTGTAGTGCAGCGGGGCAATCACAGCTCACTGCAAGCTCCGCCTCCCAGGTTCACACCATTCTCCTGCCTCAGCCTCCTGAGTAGCTGGGACCACAGGCGTCTGCCACCATGCCCGGCTAATTTTTTGTATTTTTAGTAGAGACAGGGTTTCACCGTGTTAGCCAGGAATCTCAATCTCCTGACCTTGTGATCCATCCGCCTCAGCCTCTCAAAGTGCTGGGATTACAGGCGTGAGCCACCGCACCTGGCCACAACCACATTTTTAAATGGGCAAAGGACTTGAATAGACATTTCTTCAAAGGAGATATACAAATAGCCAATAAGCATGCAAACAGACACCCAACATCACTAATTAAGAAAATGCAAATCAAAATCACAGGGACACACCACCTACACCCATTAGGATGCCTACTATCAAAAACAAAACAAAACAGAATACAACAAGCGATGGTGAGGATGTGGAGAAATCAGAACCTTGTGCACTGTTGGTGGGAATGTAAAATAATGCAGCCCCGTGGAAACAGTATGGCAGTTATTCAAAAATTAAAAATAGAATTACTATATGATTCAGCAATTTTACTTCCTTATATAAATCCAAAAGAAGTGGAGATTGGGTTTTAAACAGATATGTGTATATCCATATAGTTTTAGTTAGGGATCTCCAGAGAGACAGAACTGATGATAGGAGACATAGAGAGAGATATGAGAAGACATATTAGAGGAACTGGCTTACTCCATTACGGAGGCTGAGCAGCCCACCATAGGCCATGTGCAAGCTGGAGAACCAGGGAAGCCAGTAGTGTGGCTCAGCCCAATCTGAAGGCCTCAGAACCAGGGAAGCCAATGGACTCTCAGTCCAAGGCCAAAGGCCTGAAAGCCAGGGAGCTGCTGGTGTGGAGTTCAAAGATCAGAGACCTTGCAGCTCTGATGTCCAAGGATAGGAGAAGGGTAGAAGAAGCAAGACTTTGCCCTTCCTCTTCCTGTTTGCTGCATCAAGACCCCCAGCTGAATGAATGGTGCCTGTCCACATTGAGGGTGGGCCTTCCCCACTCAGTCCACTGACTCACACACCAGTCTCCTCACAGACACACCTGGGGCAGCCCAATCATTTCAATCAAATGCCAAACCACCTGGGTTTCCCTTAGAGCACAAGACAGATGGGCTCAGCACCCCCGAATTCCACCCAAAGCAGAAGTCCTTTCCCAGGCTTCTGGTACAAAGCAACCCTCCAGGGGTGGGCATCTGGGAATAATTAATGCTTATAAGTAAAATGGGTAACCATCTGTGTATCCCTTAACCCAGTCAAGCTGACATCCCAAATCAACCATCACACATATTCACAGCAGCATTACTCACAATAGCCAGAAGGTGGAAGCAACTCAAGTGTCTGTCCATAGATGGATGAATGGATAAACAAAATCTGGCATGTACACACAATGGAATATTATTCAACCTAAAATAGGAAAGAAATTCTGACACAAACTACAAGACGAATGAAACTTGAGGACATTAGAAGCAAAATAAGACAGCCACAAAAAGACAGATAGTATATGATTCCACTTCCATGAGGTACCTAGATGGAGTCAAATTCATAGAAACAGAGAGTAGAATGGTGATTGCCAGGGTCTTAGAGGAGTGGAGAATGGAGAGTTAGTGTTTAATGGGTATAGAGTTTCAGTTTGGGAAGATGAAAAAGTTTTGGAGATGGTGGTGGTGATGGCTGTATAACAACATGAGTGTTCTTAATGCTACTGAACTGTACATTTAAAAAAGGTTAAGATGGTACATTTCATTACATGTATTTTACTACAATTAATAATTTTTACTAATATATACGACAAAAGATGTATGTCCTAAAGCTTCTAGAACCACAAGACTGTGATGGAGACACAACACTGAACAATCCAGAACTCTCAGACAACCCAGCTCTCTCAGATTTTAACTCTCATCCTTTACTTGGAGAGGGAAACTGAAGCTCAGAGAGGCTGTGTGAGCTCCCTGAGGTTGCACGGCAGGTTAGGAGGAAAGTCAGACTCACACCTTGCCCCTTGCCCATTCTCTCGATTCTGCACCTAGTTCCCCAGCCACTTTCCCAAGTGGCTTCCAGAAAGCATTTACCAGGACCCACATTTACATCAACACTCATGACTCCTGAACCAAGACCCAGAGGGCTCTAGGCCAGTCATTCTGGCTTGGTATTTGAGGACCCCTTCCCATGGTGCTCTGCATACTCCCAGCACCCTTCACTCCCCCTGGCCCCTGAAAACATGGGCACCTCCTCTCCCCTTCATTTACTATCAAGACCTCGTTTTATATCCCAGGCCTTCCTCCCCATCTGCCATATGCGGCACTTCCTTCGGCACATCCTCTGCCTCCCACAGCTGCCTGCCACACTCTGGCAGAGAGGCAAGGCTGTGGGCTCCCACAGGGGTTGAGGGCCCCCATGATCACCCTCAGCCAGTGACAGCACACTGCAGGCGGACACCCAGGAGCAGCCTCAGCCACCAGGCCCCAGGAGTAGGCTGACACCTTTCAAGGAATCATGACTCTTTAGTGGCCACTGTCTTCCCATTCACCCACCCCTCCTTCCTAGCACAGATCACAGCCTCCACCTTGATGACCTTGATCTGATGAGGCTCTTCCTCTCTCCCCAAAATGTTGGAAAGGATGATGATCTGTGGGTCAGAGTCCTTGGTTCTACTGTTTACAGGCTATGAGACCCCAGGCAATTGAGTCCCATCTCCAAGCCTCGGTTTCCTCACCTGTAAAATGGTGACACAAGTAATGAATCCTAGTGTGTATAACATTGGAATAGAATTGTCAAGCAAAGTCCCAGACTCTTAGAAAGGGCTCAATAAGTGTTCACAATAAGGGTTTCTTCTCTCCTTCTTTCATCTCAGTGAACTAGGAAGAGTGTAAGTTTTGACATCAGAAAGTCCTGGGCATGAATCTTTGATCCACCACATATATGGCTATATGAACTTGGACAAGTTGCTTAACTTCTCTGACCTTGTTTCCTCTTTTGTTAAGACAAACAAAAACGGCTTCTCCCCTCATTGAGCTGTTTCATTGAAGATTAAATCAGTTACAGCAAGCCAAGAGCCAGCAAGCCAGCACAGTGCCCGGCACATAGTAGGTGCTCAACACATGCCACCTAATCCCTCCCACCAGGTCCCCCTCCCTGCATCCTCTGCGCAGACAAGCTGGGTCAATACCACATAAAACACCACATTGACCCCACTTGGCCTTTCTCTTCTGTTCCTGCCCCGCTGGCCACTCTGAATAGATTTCACAGCAGAAATGACTGTTTTTGCAGAAACTGATTGTGATGAAGCCTGAACACAATGATTCAGAGACCACAGGGAGTTGCTGCCAACACAGGCACTTACTGGAACAATGTCTATGGGGGAGCCTCCTGGAATCTTGGGGCAGGGAAGAACCTTCTCTGTCATTAGGTCCCATGCCATGAAGTCCTGAGTGGGCCTCTGAAGCAGTGACCCTCTCAAGGGTCATCTCATGCTTAGCTCCCTGCAAGAACAGGGGAGGTAAAGAACATGGCTGTGGTCTCAGACAGACCCAGACTCCAGACCCAGCCCCTCCACCTACTTCCTGAGAGGTCTTGGGTAAATCTTTTACCCTCTCGGGCACAATGTCCTTGCATTTCATAGCACTATGAATGACAGCCACCTCTGGGTTGTGGTGAGAACCAGATGGCTCAGCTCATAGAACATGCGCAGGGCCTGGCACCCATAGGTGTTAATAAATGGTAACAATTACTATTGAAATTTAAGTCCAGCATTCCTCCATTACTAGCTGTGTGGCCATGAGTCATCCCTCATATGTTCTGAGACTCTGCTTCACAATCTCAAAAAAGGGGATGAATATTCTTACTCCACAAGGCAATGTGACCTAAACCGCCTTGTACAGGGCTTGGCATATAGTAAGTGCTCACTATATGAGCAGTCCCTCTTTCTCCTTTCTCCCCTCTTCCTCCTGAGGCAGCCTGTTCTACCTGCTGGACATCTTCGAATTATAGAAAGTTCTAGAATTTGTCCTTATTGGTCCTTGGCCTGTGAAGTAGAAGAGAAACCAGCCAACTAGAATTGAGTCACAGATACCTAGGGGAGATGGTGTTTCCAGAGGGAAGAAGTGGTCTCTGGGGTCAAATGCCACTGAGAAGCCAAAGGCCACAAGGACAGAGACATGTCCACAAGGAGGAGGCATAGGAAGGATATTTGTAACCTTGACAAGACAGAAATCAGACTGTAGTAGGCAAGAAATTATGGCAGTGGGGAGGAAGAAGATGGAGCCAGCTTCTGCAGGTAACTGGTTCAAGTGGAAGGGGACAGAGAAATCCACTTAGTTGGCTTCATAGAGTCAATGTAGTATTGGCAAGAAGAGAGAGGCTGGAGTTCCAAGTGCTAGCAGAAGGCAAGGCCTCTGCGGGGGCAGAAAAGTGTGTTCCAGGGTGTCTGGGGAAGGTGGTGGAGAAGGTAGGCCTGACTCGATGAGCTGACTGCACCTGTAGAGCCTTCCCCACCCCCAGATTTTCCCTCCCCATTCCATTGTGTTCCTTCTTTTCTTCCAAAAACCAGCTCAAAAGTTTCCTCCTTGAGCATGTTCTTCCTGAGCCACCTACTTTCAACCTTGCCTGGCAGCCTGGTGAGGACAGGAGGATGAGGTTTGGAAATAGTTCTAGACTAAGTTTCCTTTCTCCCTTCACTAGTAATGAGCCCTTACTCAGGTCCCTTGACAAGTTCCAGTTTTCTTGTCTGTAGAATGGGGCGGCCCCCAGGCTCCTTTTCAAGATCAAATGAAAAATCAGGTGGGAAAAGAGCTCTGCAAACAGCAAACTAGTGCCTGAGCGCTGGCTAGTGGTTCCACCTATCTCCCTTTGCGGCGTCCCTTCTGCAAGATTTGTGTTTTCCTTCCTATGTTTCACGATCGCCTTCCATGCAGAAACTGGCACCTAAGAACTGATCAGACAGCAGGAGGGCCATAGAATGAGCTCACCACGTGAAAGCAGCTAGCCTACCCTACTGGATGGGGCACACACCCTAGGCTGTGCTGAGGTTCAAAGAGGGAAGGAAACAGTCAGGTTCAAAGAGGGAAGGAAACAGTCACTACAGCCACACAGTTGGGGCATGCTGGGGCGAGCACAGACTTGAACCTAAGCTTTTGGTACCCATGCTCTTTGTGCTATTGGGAAATCCAGGCACAGCTTTTGAAAGGTGAAATTTCAGCATCTGGGCAGCCAGGGGAGGCAGCTGATTCGTGGCTCTGCCTTGGCCCCCTCCAACAGGCCCATCACAGTTGCTGAAAGATCCGGCATAGTTTTAGTTAAGATTCTGAGCCCAGGAGGGAAGCAGGAAATGATTCATTCTCTCCCTCAGCCAATGTACACAAAGGTACATTATTAATATTTACTCGGGGGCTTCTCCAAGGACCACACCAGCAAATCATAGGAGAGGAGGAAATGGAAGATGAGCTTCACTAGGTCTGCCAGCTGCCTGCACGTGGGGTGAAGGGGCCCTGCTGACCATGCTACCTGGCACAGCTCCCACCAGTGCCGGGCCTAGACGGGGCCTTGAGGCTCATTCTCTCCAACCCAGAGAGGGAAGGGGACTCACCCACAGTGACTCAGCAAGGTCACCACAGAGGCGAGAACAGAATCTGGGAATGTGGAGGGATGGACCAAGCTGTGAGCCTCAGGGCCCTCGTCTGCAAAATGAGGAAATAAACACTGCCCAGGCAGTTTTGAAGGAAGATGTAAAAGAACGACCCACAGCATCTGGCCAAGAACAGGGGCTCCACAAATAACATCAACGTGAGTGCTAATGAGGACATCGGTGCCAGGGCCTGCCCCCATTTCCCAGCCTGCTTTGCAATATCCCCGGGCACCCCTTCCTGGGAAAGCATCCCTCTCCCCAGGCTGGGCTGGGCTAATGAAAACCAGGCTGAGAGAGTATCAGTTACTCTGCACAGGAAATGGTCCCTCTTCAACCTTCTAAGATCTCCTTTCACAGGGGCCAGGCAGTAGCCCTCTGCACCCTGCTGTTCTCCAGAAGACCAAGCCCTACTCAGGCTCAGCAGCCACCCTTGCCCCTTTCTGTGGCCCACTCTATGTCATCATCTGAGGAATGGGGCCCAGATGTGGTTTTTTTCCACCTGGCAGACACCTGCTGACAGCTTCTGTCGCTTGGCGGCTGTAATTGCAGTGCGCTCTCCCCTTTATGCCCTGCTAGGCACAGACTCCATCTGCCTCTGCCAGGGAGTTTATTAAATAGTTTATTAAATCTCTCTGCTTTTGCTTGCAAACTGTCTCTTTTAGAGATGAAAAAATACCGAGACCCAAAGAGCCAAAGTGAACTTCCTGAAGGCCCCACAGCTGGAAAAAGACTGAGCTGGGAGTTTGTGGGTGACTCTGATTCTGGCTGGTGCCCCCGCCCCTGGTCCAAGTCCCTTCTGAGTTCCTGCTGCATCTGCAAAACCAGATCCTTACACCAAAGCCCCTCTCCCCTGCAGCTGAACAGATTCTGTCACTTGTGACTCAAGCATCCCTGATTCCCACGAGGAAGAAGAACTTCCTGATGCTCAGAGATGCCCAGAGCCAGATGGGCGCTGACCTCAGGAGGGAGATCACTGAGGTCCACAGGAGGGCAGGAAACCCGCGGTGCTGGGGCCCAGGCCCTGCACCCTGGTGGCTGGGGTGTCCTGGGGCCTCTCTCCTAATTAACCTCCTCTCCACTGTGTTTTCTCCCTCCTGCTCCACATCCCTTTCTTCCTCATCTCCCACACCCAGCCCCTCCTGGGATCATCCATTCATCCCTCAGGCATCATCTATAGTCCACTTGTGGCTGTTCATCCACTGGGCTGGCCACACTGGGGATGGAGACAGGGACAAGGCCGTGTCTCTGTCCTCAGGAAGCCTCCAGTCTGGCTGGAGGAACAGACACGGAATCAATCATAGCCCAGCCTGGCCACTGCTGAGATGGGGGAAGATGCGCGAGGGGCCGGGGAGCTAGGGGCAGGCAAGGCCCTGGACATGGAGACCGGGAGGACTTCTGGGAGGAGGTGGTGTCTGTGCTGAAACTTGAAGGAGAAGTGGGGGAGCCAAGGGAAGGGGCTCGCTAGGGGGGAGAAGGTTACTGTGGGTGGCAGCAGCCAGGCACAGGCCGGGCACTGGCAGAGAGGGGGAGCCTGGGACCCTTGGAAATGGCAAGCAGTTCTGCGTGGCCAGAGCAGCGTGGGGAGGAGGAAGAGGAGGGTAGGGAGGTGCGGAAAGATGGGGCTGGGGTCCACCTGGGTCAGACCACAGAGGGCATAGGGAGGGCTATGGGAGGAAGTGACCTCTCTGTAAGCATGGGGGAGGGGGTGTTCCAAGAGGATCTGGGCTCCTCAGACCCCCTGAATGGCGGGGAGGGGAAGAGGCTTCTATCTTCCTCCCTCCCTCTGGCCTTCTCTCTCTCCCCCTCTTACCCCCTCTGTCTCCCTCCTTCTCTCCCCCGTCCCTCCTCCCTCCTCCCCTCCCCTCTCCTCCTCTCCTCTCTTCTCCTCTCCTTCCCTCATACTCCCCTTCCCCCAGTTTCTCTCCCTCCCTCTTTCCCTCCCTCTTTCCCTCCCCACTCCCCTCCCCTCTGCAGACCCCTCCCCACCTCCTCCCGCCAGGCCCAGCCGCGCTAGTGAGGCCCTGCGCCGCCACCTTCAGGCCGTGGCCGGGAGCGGTGCGGCACCCCCCCCACCCCGCCCGCCAACAACCCCCACCAGGAGGAGGTGCGGGCCCGGGTCCCGCCCTGGAGGTGGCGGAAGTCCCGCCCCGACAGTCCCGGGGCCGCCCCGCCCCGCAGCCTGGGCTCTGCCTGCTCTGCGCCCACGCTGGCATCAGCCCCAGCCGGCTCCGTCTCCCCTAACGACCCTAATTACCAGCCAAGCTCGGCTCCCCAGGGCCCAGGCGCCAGAACTGATGACTTTAATAACAGAATCCCTTCCCTTTCACGGCCTACTCCGGGGACCACCAGCCTGAGGATGCAGCGATCTCTGCTGTCCTGGGAGGGCGGGCCACATGGGTGTTCTACACCGTCTTACACATGGGGAGGGGGCTCAGCCTGGCCAATATGGTGAAACTCCGTCTCTACTAAAAGTACAAAAATTAGCCGGACATGGTGGCACATGCCTGTAATCCCAGCTACTCAGGAGGCTGAGGCAGGAGAATCACTTGAACCTGGGAGGTGGAGATTGCAGTGAGCTCAGATAGCGCCACTGCACTCCAGCCTGGGCGACAGAACAAGACTCTACCTCCAAAAAAAGAAAAAGAGAAAGAAAAAAGAAAGAAAGAAAAAGAAAAAGAAAAGAAAAGAAAGATAGTAGTTACAAAGATGAACGATCCTTTATCACAAACCCTTGTAGTACAGCACATCTCCCCATGATGTTTTATCTTCTATACAAATAAGCATTGTACCTAGGGTGGGCACGTTCCTCCTCTTACCTTCGGGAACACCCTGCTGTGCCTATGGAGCAGCTACTCTTTATTCTTTTACTTGCCTAATAAACTTGCTTTTCTTTACTCTGTGGACTCCCCCAATTTTTTCTTGTGTGAGGTCCAAGAATCCTCTCTTGGGGTCTGGATCAGGACCCCTATCCCTTAACAAAATGACAGTGGGGTGACAGTTCTCACGCTGGGTGATTGGAGCTATGACACTGGCCTGTGACAATTCCTGTGGGAGCCCAGAGAAGGTGCTGGCACACCGGGGGGGCTTCCAGAAGGGTGAGGGAGGGGGCTCTGAACTGGCTTCACAAAGTGGGTGGCATCTGAGCAGGTTCGTCCAGATGGAGTAAGAGTTTGCAGGGGAAAGATGATGGGAAGGGCGTTCCAGGCAGGGGACAGGTACCCAGAGGTGTGGAATCTGGAAAGAGCAGAGGCTTTCAGAGATAGGGAGTTTTGTGTGGCTGAAGACGGAGGAGAAACCGGTGGGTTAGGCTGGGGGAGCATCAGAGGTCAGATGAGGAAAGGTATCGGGGATCTCCTTCACTAGGCATGAGGGAGACAATGTAGAAAGAAATCGTGACATTAACAGCCACAGCTAACCCTCACTGAGGGCTTCCCATCTGCCAGGCACATCCTGAACACTCTAGACACTTCGTTCACTGATCTTAAGGGGAAGGCACATCATCACCACCTCTATTTTATGGAGACAAACAGGCAGCAAGAGGTTAAGTCTCTTGACCTAAGTCATTGGTGAGGGAGAAGGCCAGGGTGCCATCTTGGTCATGGGCTGATGATGCCATTCGGACACCCATTCACTCAGAGAAGAAATACCTCCTGCAAGCCTGCTCAGACTTTCTCCCTGCCCTCAGGGAGCTGACACTTCAGTATAGGTGGATGATTCCTGGGAAGCCATGTAAACACACAGCTAAAGAAGATCATTTCAGGCAGTAAGAAATACCATGAGAAAAACCCAACGGGGAGAGGGGTCAAGGGACTAGGATGTGGGTCCAAAGGAAGAACTCCTCCCATAGGCTCAACTTCTAGGACATACCTGGCAGCCCTTCCCCTCTAAGGACCTCCCTTCCCCTCCTGGACACTGTGGGTGCTGCAAGGAGAGAGTTTCTGATGGCCTACCTCTGGGAAAATGCTTCTCAAGACCCCTCTCCTTTCTCAGCTAGTCTCCTTCTGCTTCAAGCACTGGCTTCCAACTATCTCCCTTGGGGATACCTCAGGTTAATGGCCAAGAAAAGAAAGCAACGTTTTTGGCTTCCCCTGCCAAAGGCCAGGGGTGGGAAGGGACATCTCTGACCCTTGGAAACATAGCCTTGACTTCTCTCTTCATGGGAGAGTAAGGAAGAGTTTCCCTACCGCATGCTGTTTGGTTTCCCACAGGTAGTCCGATGCTACCTATAAAATATTAGACACAGAGAATCTTAGAGCAATCAAGCCTTAGATCCTCAAACTTAGCATCAAATTATAGACTCTGAGACTCTTAGAATCATGGAATGTTAGAAATCGAGCACGTTAAATGGCATGATAAAATTATGGAAGTTTTAGAATTAAAAAACAAGATCTTGAAAGTCTCAGAACCCTAGGATTTTAGAATTTGGAGTTGAAAGGAACTCCTGGCTCCATCATTAACAGCTGATGTCTTTGAGCATTGATTGATTCTCCGTGCCTCAGTTTCCTTTCTGTTAAAAGGGAATAATAATAATTTGTGCCTGACAGCGTTGCTATGAAGAGTCAATGAGTTATTATATGCGGAGAGCTGAGCCCAGTGCCAGACACTCAGTGAGCTGTGAGCTGTACTAATGCTCTTACAACTAATCTAATTCACCTTCCCTTGTAATACATCTTAACTGGTTACCCACGCCTCCATCGACCTAGCTTCTATGTAGGAGGCCATGCAACTTAGACTAGATTCCCTCCTAATATGAGATATTCATTTCCATTGGAAGCAACCTTTATCACTCCAAAACCTGCTGTCCTGTCACTTCCTGCCTCTCTTGTCCCAGTACTGTCCTCTATAGGCAGAGACTCCCCCTCCTCAATGGCTACACAACCATTGGGAGCTCAGCCTGCTCAGCCTCTCCTCCTAGATGTCCAGGTGGAGGTGGTGCAATTTGTCTGGAAGCCTCCCCCATCCCCATTCTCTTTTCTTCTTTTCTCAGTATCCTCTGGCCCTCCCCCAATTCCTAGGTTTCCTAGGAGCTCCAATATCTTGCTTTCCATAGACAAAAGCATCCATTAATCCCCCTGAGGTCAGAGGGGCTGTGTACTTTGTAAAGGAAGCCTGGAGAAAAAGGCATCATTCAACCTAAAGCCTCAGTGTAGGTGGATGATCCCTGGGAATCCATGTAAACACACAGCTAAAGAAGATCATTTCAGGCAGTAAGAAATACCATGAGAAAAACCCAACAGGGAGAGGGGTCGGAGCTCAGGTGTCACCTGGGGCACGACAGATCATGGGATCTGTCGATGGTGGGAGCTCAGGGGCCAACCCGGGGCATGACAGATCAATGGATTTGAGCAGAGGGAGTTTAGAGTGCCCCTACCCCAGAACTACAGCACCTGAAAGCTTCCCACTTTGCTTGGGTGCTCTCCTTCCTTCTGGGTGCTTGGCATCTCTGAGGGAAGGAACCATCGCCCAGACTGTTGCCCGGGTGAGGCTGCACATACAGATCTGCACTAATGGTCGGATGCGACCTGCAGCAATGACTGAATATCCAGCACCAATAATTCCCCAGCTTTGCCACTAGGGGCTCCAGGAAGGAGCAGCAGCAAGGAAGCTGGACATCTGCAAGGCTCCCATCACTTCCCAAAGGGCATTTTATGGTTGGGCAGAAGAATGGGCATCTTTCTCCCAAATGGCCTTGCAACTGCTAGGGCATACTTGGGCTCTTTCAGTTAAAACACTGGTCTGTGGAGAGAGATATCAATAAGTAGAAATTAGCTTATTTCTGGAAATTCAGTGAGAAGGGAGTCTGGGCTGGTTTTATGTTTTAAACTATTTCTCTTTTCATCCTACCTCTGCCTCTGACGCCAAGGCCCTGAGGGCAGAAGTGGAGTTGACAGGACCAGAAGTCCAGAGCCAGGCCCCGGCAGTCAGCAGAGAGACCCAGCCAAGCCTGGGGCCTCTGCAGTGGCCCAGGACATCAAGCCTAGCCTCAGTGAGGACACCGACAGAGCCGGGCTCTAATGGTGGGAAAGAAGGTGCAGGATGGAGAGAGGCTCAAGAGGGGGAAGAACAACCTATGTTCCAGCCCCTCTTTCCCTGCCCCACACCTCTTTATGCTGCAGGTGCAATCGCTGGTCCCTGCTCCTCAGGCGTGCTGGGCCCCTCCAGACCATGCTCCTTTGCACATGCTGTTCCTCTGCCAGGAATATCCTTCCCAGTCACATACGTCCTCCTCCATGCAGTCTTCTCAAGCTGCTCTCCTCCAACCCCAACTCCACCCCACGCACCCATCTCAAGCTTTATTCTTCTAAGGCCTCTTCCAGCTCCAGGTCTTCATACTCTTAGAAGCTCCTTTCTCCATCAAATCAAACATATCAAGATTGCACATTAAATCAGTGTATGTATATAACTACATAAGAGCCAAGGAGAGCAAAAAGTGACTAGTTGATGATGTTACATTTTGCAGAGATTTAATTAAACGTGTCAATTTGAAGGTTGCATCTTTCTGTTTGTATTTGAATCTCATAACTTTTTTCAGGCCTTAAACATGTTGATAGGGCCGAATGAGCTTTAGTGCCTCTGTAAATGGGGACTCAGATGAGCTCAGCATCCTGGGGTCTTAGAGGTGGCAGACAGCCCTGAAGTCATCTTTCTACTCTAGATTTTTCATGGTAAGATAGAGAGTCAGGGACAGAGAGAGGCGAATGTGTCTGAGGTCACAGAGAATATCATGGTAGGTCCAAGAGAAGGAATTGGGAACACCTGATCCAAGGCCAAGGCCACATCTCCCACAGTTTACTGTGTGGGCTGGGGCCAAGGACTTTAGGCCTGGCCTACCCTCTAAAGTGGACCCGAGAATCAAACCAAATCCAAATATTGCAGTAGCTGCTGTGTTCTGGGTGGTCCCCATGCATGAGCCCTGACACTAAGCAGTGTGTGTGTCTTTCCCCATTTCTCCCTCTCAACTTTCAGTGAGGCAGGTGCCATTATTGTCTGTCTCTCCTTGCAGAGAAGCCCACTCAGTGAGGCTCAGAGAAGTGAAAAGACCAGCCAAAAAAAACCCGCCGGGTATATGGCAGAGCTAGGAGTCCATCCCAGACAGTGTAGGGCTAGAGCCTCCAAGCCACCCCTGTTCTACGAGCCCCAGGCAGAGAGAAAAGGAGGGAAGGTGGTGGGAGGGGAGAGCAGAGAGGCTCCTTCCCTTGGATGTCTGGGGGAGATCCAGGCCATGGTCTGGCACACGCCGCAGCACATCCTGTGGGTTCATGTGTTCAGATGGCCTGACCCTCTACGGGGAGCATCATGGCATGGGCTTGAACATGTCAGATATGTCTTAGCCCTGAGCAAACCCTCTGTCCCCAGGGTCCCAGGGAAGGCAAACTGCTCCACAGACTGAGCTGAGTGCAGCAAAAACAGGACAGCAGAAGGGATAACACCATCAGATGGACCTGGGCTGAATCCCAGTGCCACCATGTCCTGACAGCTGAAACATGGGCAAAGCTGTCCCTTCCCTGAGCCCCAGCTTCTGCATCTGCAAAACGGACACAGTGTCTAACCACCACCTTGTAGTATTGTTGGGGACTTGAAGTAAAATGAGACAGAGGAGGAAACCGGTGCTCAGAGATGTTAAGACAGGTGCCCGGGGCTCACACAACTGGTAAGCTGTGAAGCCAGAATGCAGGCTTTACTGTCCTCTGTTCTAGTCTTCACTCCCCAACTTACAAGACATAGGACCAGTGAATTTACCTTCTTTTTTTGAGATGGAGTCTCGCTCTGTCACCCAGGCTGGAGTGCGGTGGCACAATCTCGGCTCACTGCAACTTCTGCCTCCCAGGTTCAAGCAATTCTCCTGCCTCAGCCTCCTGAGTAGCTGGGATTAGAGGCATGCACCACCATGCCCAGCTAATTTTGTATTTTTTAGTAGAGATGAGGTTTCACTACATTGGCCAGGCTGGTCTCGAACTCCTCACCTCTTGATCCGCCCACCTCAGCCTCCCAAAGTGCTGGGATTACAGGCGTGAGCCAATGCGCCCAACTTGATTTTACCTTCTAAGCCTCAGTTTTCTCATCTGTGAAATGTAGATAATGATATTCTCTTGCAGGTTTTCCTTTGGTATTTGCAATCTTGTGTTTAAATTGTCTGGTACCCAGTAACATCCATGACCTGGTAGTTAAAATGATGGTGATGATGGTGATGGATCATCCAAACAGGTTGGGTTTGGATCATCCAAACAGGTTGGGTTTGGATCATCCAAACAGGTTGGGTTTGGATCATCCAAACAGGTTGGGTTTGGATCATCCAAACAGGTTGGATTGAGCAGAATTAATAGGGAGAAGAGAGTTGATTAAGGGAATTCCTGTCCCCACCAGGAGAAGGAATAGGCTGATTATCTACTGATGCTCCCACTGCCCATTCCTCTTCTTCCTCCCACCTCTCACCACCAGCTCCATGAGGGAAGCTTATGAGGGACACTTGTAGGGAGGGCAGCTGACTTCCCCTGTGAACTATGGCTGCTATTCTTCTTCACAAAGAAGACTCGTCAGTCATTACAGGCATGAGAAGGATGACTGGTTCTGCTCTCCATGGAAGTGGGGGCTGGAGAGATGAGGACAGGCAGGGTGGGGTAGGTATGGGCAGGTGGATGGCAGGTGGGGCTTGGCTTGTCCCACCTGCAGCAGCAGCAGTCCTGCTGTGAGCGCAGGCTCTTTCCCAATCTAATTAGCATTGCTGAGAATTCAACTACACAGCCCTGAAGTGAGTTTGCTTCCCCAAGAGCATTCCAGAACTAATACTGATTAAATATGAAACAGTTCCTCCCTTCAGGGCTAAGTCTAGAAGGCACAAATCAGAAATGGGAGCTGCAATTATTAGCTCTGATTTTAAACAATGGAATGGAATGGAATGGAATGGAATAGAATAGAATAGAATAGAATAGAATAGAATAGAATAGAATAGAATAGAATAGAATAGAATAGAATAGAATAGAATAGGAGAATAGAATCCAATCTTCCCATCCCACAAGTAAAAACAATTAACAATATTCTGAGTTATTTCTGCTCTATTTAAAAGAGCATGAGCTTTTTTATTCTTTGCTCCTTCCCATTGTTATCATTCTGCTTTTTCATCCGGGTGATTTGCTGTGTACCGACTATATACTAGGCATATATGGATGCAAGGGTAAGAAATAAACAAGTCAGACTAGGTGCCTGCTCTTCTGGGGCTCACAGTCAAGAGGGGGATGTGACCTTTTAAAAAAAAAGTCCCAACAGATTAGTGCAACTCACCTGAGGATGAGCCAAGTATGCCATGCACAGGAGGATGCTGAGAGAGACTAACTCAACTACGGGACTGTTGAGTGTCTTAGGAGCTGATATTTAAATTGAGGACTGAATGGCTTTTACACTTGTTCCCTCTGCCTGGAATGCTCCTCCTCAGACATCCACAGGGCTCCCCACTTAACCTCCTTTAAGTCTGCAAAAACGTTTCTGTTAACTGCAACTCCCCACATTCCTGGGCCCCTTCCCTGCTTTATTTTTCTCCATTGCACTCGTCCCTGTGTTACCAATACATTTAATCTAGATGTTTATTGCCCATCTCTGCCTATTAGAAGATAAGTTTTCTGAGGCCAGAAAGTGTTGTTTCTCTCTGTTCTATACCCAGTAACTGGCACAGAGCAGGGACTCATTAAATATATGTTGAATGACTGAATAACATCATTAGTCATGCTTTGCTTTGTTTTGTTTCTTAAGGGACAAGGTCTCACTTTGTAGCCCAGGCAGGAGTCATGCTATGGAGCACAGACCTTATCCTTAGAGCAAAGAGGGGCGATCCTAGGATCTTAAGGAGGTGTGTGGCCAAGCCTGGTTTAGAAAGATCTTGCTGCATGAATTGCAGGAGACGAGAGGCTGGGAGGTCCCACAGGAGTGTGCTGAAGGAGGTGTGGACCAGTGTTGTGATGGGGCAGATGCCTGGAAGGGAATGGAAGGAGGAATAAAAAAAAAAAAAGATGATACCCTGGGGGTCTTAGCACCCAATGGGCCCAGTGGGTTTTGGGAATGTGGGTCAGGGGATCCAGAGTTAAAGCCCAAGTTCTCGATGTTGGTGAGCAGCCAGGAAGGGAGGTGGCAGAGTGGCTGCCAGGGCACAGAGGGGTTCAGATGTAGTCGGACTGCAATGGAGCAGCCTGTGGCCATCCAGACCCCACAACAGAACCCGGAGGTAACCAACAGAATGAGGTCTGAACCAGAAAGGGGGAGGCAGGAGATGAATGATGTATTAGGCCTCACAGGACGCACACATATCCTCCTCCCTGTAGGAACATCTCCCTGATTTTCATCAAAAACAAGCAGGGGAGAGGAGGATGCGTGGATTTGTAATGAGCCCCGACACATCACCTGGTTACAGATCTCACAGCCCGGCTGATCCTCCCAGACCCAGCTACAATGACCTGGGCCCCGCCATGGCCTATAACAGAGCAAACGCCCTTGGCGGGAAAGCCAGCCCCTCAGGCTGTCCCTTCCCAGGGGCAGGGGCAGGGCCAGTGTGGGGGTGGGTCTCAGCCCCAGCCAGAGGGCTCTGGTTGCCATGGAAACGGGTAGTCCTGAGCAGAGCCCCCTCAGCCAGGCTCCAGCATCCAGAGCAAGGTCAACCTGAGCCCAGTTAGCCTCGGCCCCTGGGTTCCGTGACCACTGTTCCCACTGCAGGTGGAAGCAACCGGCCCCTTCAGAACCCCCAGGACAGAGGATTCAGGTACTTTCTGGAGCAGCCTTCATCCACCTAGGTTTAGAGACCTCGGCTACTGGGGCTGACAATGGAGGCCTCTGAGGCGAGCCCGGAAGGAACCAGGACTGAGCTTGTGATGACCTAGAGGCTTCTGGCTCCATCTGCTCCTTTTCTGGGGGAGAGCTGAGGCTCTGAGGGGTGGGTAGTGCCCCACAGTCCCCCGGGTCAGCTTCTCTCTGGTCTCCAAGGCCCCCAACCCTGGCCAAGCCTTTAGGGCCTTCTGCCATGTCCTGCCTCCCTCCCACGCAGGCCGACTCCAGCTTGGCCACGTCCATCTAGACCAGGGTCTTCCGGCTTCCTGAGTGACAGCCCAGGCTCAGCTCCTGTGAGACACAAACCACCCCCAGCCCCGCCCTGCTCCTCCACTCCCTCCCTGCAGCTGGGTCTGGGAACACCAAGCCTGTGAGCCTCCTTGTGGGGAAGTGGGGAAAGGCAGTATTTTGTGCAGAGTTTAGGCTTTTCATAGAGGACATTTTTGGTGCCCAGAGGGAAGATACAGGGAGAGTCACAGCACAAAGTCCTTCAAGTCAGCATGGGGTGTGGACGCCATCCCAAGACCTGTGAGAGCCATGGAAGGGGGTCAGACCCAGAAGCAATGTGAGCATCTTGTATTTGGGACGATCACTCTATCTAGTGGCTGGGGTGGCTGATCCAACGGTTCCCAGCATTTGTGCAGCCCAAAGCAACAAAACTCATGGAGGCCCACAGGCCAGCACACTAAACATGGAATTATCAACCAAGCTAACAAAATGCCAAATAAACAAGTTCTATCCTCCTACCTCAACGACTTCTCCAGCTCCTCATTGGAATGTGGGAGCAGAGAAAGCTGACCTTGACTCCTGGTCCCTGATCCAGCCTAGGCCCAGCCCCTGCCTCACCTCCCCTCCTGCAGCCCAGCTCCACACCACAGTCTCACACAGTGTGCGACACCCCACCCAGCAAGTCTCTGCTCTGTCCGTCCCTCCTCACACACAGCTGCACGTCGAAGTCTTCAGGTGGGCACACTGGCACAGAGAAGAGACCACGTGGGTCCTGGGGCCAGAGTATCAGGAGCTGGGGCAGGTCCTTCTAAACCCGGGACCCCCTCACTCAGGTCTCGGGGTGTGCAGGGTAGATGGATTGTAGGACAGCTGGGGCGGAGGGACCAGTAGGAAGGCATGAGGATGTCTGGGCCAGAAACCGCCAGGGTCTGAGACAGGGCAGGGGAGGAGGGATTCCAGAGGGGGTAAGACAGGCCCGGATGGTGCCCAAGGTGTGGGGAGAGGGCGAGTCGGGGATTCCCGCTTGTTTCTGATTAGGGTGAGCAGGGGCTGCAGGGCACGAGGCTGAGGAGCAGTTTGATGGGAAGGTGAAGGTTCGGCTTTGAACGTTTCCAGTGGAAGGAGGCCGTGGGCCGCCGGGCAGACAGCAGCTTCAGAAGCCCCAGACGGAAAGATCCAGGAGGCAGGGCAGCCTGTCCGGCTCCACACTGCATGGGCAGTACTTAGGGCATGCAGGCACTTCAGAGTCCCTGATAAAGACCATGGCTCAGGAAGAGCTTCCACAGGAGGAGTCGGTGATCTGGACATGGACAGTGGGTAGACCCATGGATGTGGATGAACTCACACAGAAGGACAAGAGAGGAGGGTCCTGTTGGGAACCAGGGGTGCCCATGCTGGCTTCACCACGGCTGGGTCTGCAGAGCTGACTTGCCTCCTAGCTGCAGGCGTGGGACAAGGAGAGGTGGAAGGGAGAGAGCTGGGCCGGCCACCATCCCCTTCCATGCCCTGACCCTGCCCACTTGTTACACTTGTTATGTGGCCCAGTTAGTGTCCTCCTCTGTCCAATCAGATCCACACCTCTCCTTCTTTGAGGAGCATGAAGAGGTCTTAGAAGGACACAGAGGTGGGTCTGGCATGAGGCAAAGGGAGGACATTTCCTCTCCAACAACAATGGTCAGACTGTGGTGACTGCTGGAAGAGTCATTTCAACAGTCTGCTGGGAATACAGAGGCAAAGGACGTTCATTTCCACTGGCAGGTGAAGCAAACCTCATGGAAGGTCTGCCTTTGACTTTGGCCTTGAAACTGGTGTAAGAGTTCCACAGACAAAGAAGGGGATCAGTAGGGAGGGTGGGAGGCACAGAAGACAACAAGCTGAGGGTGTGTGCAGGGCACAAGTCAGAAATGCTGCAAGGTCCTGGTGTGCTTGGAACAGTGGGTGCAGTGGATAAGGCTGGAATCAGAAAAAGAGAACCCAAGAGAAGTAGCAAGTGCCTATAGGGGACAGAGACATAAGGTTTGAAGTGGAAAGAGGGACAGAGATAAATGTCACTCAAGGCTGGGACAAGCTTCACTGATGGAGGGATGGGTTTAGAATGTGAATCATGAAATCACACAGCATTAGAATTCTGAGGAGCCTTAGATGAGAATAACAAAATCATCATTTCTTAAAGCCTTAGAATCTTAGGGAATCTTATAATCTTAGGATAATTGAATCATTGGATCTCAGAGTCTTCAGTTTTTAAAACGACAGCAATTTTGCATGTTAGATTGCTCAAGGGTGTCACACCCAGCCCCTCCTCCTCCTGGGTATGATAATATGTACCCTGTGCTCAGCGCTTTGCACACATTATGTCCTTTTGTCTCCATGACAACCCTGGGAAGTAGCAATTATTATTTTGCCTGATTTTCCAGATGAAGACACCACAACTCAGTGAGGGTAAGTGGGTTGCAGAAGGTCAAACACCTTGTAGGCAGAGTGGCCAGGACTTGGCCCAGACCTCTGGGCCTCCGAAGCCCATGCTCTCAGCCTCTCTGCTGTTTGCCTCCTGCAAGCCCTCTCTGCTGAGTGCTCACCCATCCTCTGTGCACACCTCCAGTGATGGGGAGCTCATTACCCTCCCCAGGGGCACCCATCCATCCCAACTTGGAGCACAGTTCTTCTTCTCAGGACATCCACCCATTGGCCCCAAATCTGCCCTAGGAAACTTCACCCAGAACTCCTGTAGGGAGAGGGAGCAGCTACCTGAAGTGGGGCAGCAACTACACAGAAGAGGAGTGTTGGATAAGGAAAGCCCCAGATGTAGCCCATCCCTGAAATATGAGGGAGTTTATCCCAAGGGAGGGAAGCAACTGGAGACATTGGGAGCAGGCCCGCTGGAAGACAAATAAGAACAAAGCCCAGAACATCGGGCGATGGGGGTGAGGGATGCATTTATAATTCAGAAATACAATTCTCCAGCAGTCAGAGTTATGGGGCCTAATGAGATTGGAATAGTAAGTGCTGTACCTTTAATTTCTTGGCTTTTCTCCCTGGAAACTTATTCTGCAAAATGTGCCTTGTGCCATCCATCCTCCCAGATGGCTTTTTAAGTGAAGCTGTTTGTTAAGTGGGAGAAGAAAAGGGAGGGGAGGGGAGGAGCAGATGGAGCCACTGCAGCCCCCTGCAATCCTGGGGAGGAGAGGAAGTGGGAACAGCAAGTGGGAGGTGGGCACGGGGAGTCCCTGTGGTCCTGCAGAGCACGGTCTTCCAGGATGGGACTCTCAGGTACAGCTGAGTCCATGTAACCAGGGTCCCAGTGACAGTTGCTGACAGTGACTGGGCCCTAGTGTGAGCACCGGGTGAGCAATTTGGAGTCACTGGTCCCATACATTCTCCCACATCCCCAGGCAGCAGGTACCGTGACAGTCCCCAGTCCCCAGAGGAGAAGCTCAGAGAGGTGTAGGCGTTTTCCTAAGGTCACACAGCTGGTGAGAGGCTGACTGGGGACTGGAGCCCAAGGCTGTCAGACTCCAGAGTCCTGGCTCTTAACCAGGATGTCACTCAGCGTCTCAGACTGTCAGCTGGAAGGGCCTTAAAGATCAGCCCCACTGAGGCCCTCAATTCATCAGTTTCTCCATCTGTACTGTGAGCTGGTTAGTGTAGCTCAGTGGTTCCCACGCCTGATTATGCATCAGAATCTCTGGGGACTTTTCAGCAATAAAAATAACACAGTTAGAGTCTTTTGTCATAGTCTGCATCACATCTTGAGATTCCCCTGACCTCCTAAATGATTTTAGGAGGAGTCTGACAGCCCTGGGCTCCAATCCCCAGTCAGCCTCTCACCAGCTGTGTGACCCTGGGCAAGTGCCTGCACCTCTCTGAGCTTCTCCTCTGGGGACTGAGGATGGTCACTGTACCTGCTGCCTGGGGATGTGGGAGGATGTATGGGACCAGTGATTCCAAAGTGCTCACCTGGTGCTCACACTGGGGCCCAGTCACTGGGACCTTGGTTATGTGAACTCAGCTGTGCCTGGGCCCTACCTCTGGCTGATGGAGTCAGAATCTCTGGGAATGGAGCCCAGGTATCCACATTTTTTTAAAATGTGCCACCCCAAACAATATTATCTGTTGGAGAGAATATGGAGCAACAGGAACTCTCATTCGTTGCTGGTGTGAATACAAAGTGGCACAGCCACTTGGAAGACAGTTGGAAGTTTCTTACGAAGCTAAACATAGACTTACCATACGATCCAGCAATCACACTCCCAGGTATTTACACAACTGATTTGAAAACTTATGAACACATAAGAACCTGCATGTGAATGCTTATAGAAGCTTTATTCATAATTGCTGAGAGCTGAAAGCAAGCAAAGTATCCTTCAATAGGTGAAAGGAGAAATAAACTGTGGTACATCCATACAATGAAGTATTATTCAGTAATAAAAAGAGATGAGCAGTCAAGTCATGCAAAAACGTGGGTGAATCTAAATGCCTATTCCTAAGGGAAAGAAGCCCATTTGAAAAGGTTATATTTCTATGACATTCTGGGGGAAAAGGGAAAAATTACAAAGCTAATCAACAGATCAGTCATTGCCAGGGGTTTGGGAAGTGGGAAAGGTTGAAGTGAAGTACAGTAATTTTGTAGAGTAGTGGAACTATTATGTGTAATACTATAATGGTGGATAAATGGTACTATGCATTTGTCAAAATCCATAGAATTTTACAGCAGAGTGAACTTTAACATGAACCATAACACACTCAATGCAAATTTTTGAAAAATCATTTAGAAAGTCAGGAGAATCCCAGGATGTGATGCAGACACAGAAGAATCTATTCTATTACAAATGCATGAAACAACATCACTGAGGAAGGAGGGATAAAAGGTGCTGACCTGTGTAACTCTGAAAATGAGTGAAGCCTATATGACTAAGAACTGCACCTAAGCACTGTGCTTTAGTTAGTAAGTCGTTTCCCAGGGGGAAACAATTCTGAAATCACTATACATGTAGACTAAGAGTGAACAATTAAGTGCAAGGATGGCAGATGGTGGGAGCCAAGTTTCTCATAGCAAAGTGGGAGGTTACAGGCAAACAAGAGGAGGCAGCTAGAATGATCCCTGTGGTAATGGATTAGAGCCGGAGACATCAGTATGAACTCGTGTAACTGAATATGCATCAGATGTTTACATATATATGCATAGATATTTATATTTATTTATAAATACTGCATATGTATGAAAATAAATACTGTATATGTATGCATGCATTAGTGTACAGAAGTATATTTCCTTGCTCTGTTAGCTGAGAGGGCTTAGAAGCAATGACACCCACATAGCAATGAGCACAGTTAATGCCCAAATCTTGGTTTCTAATATCTTTCTCCAATAAGAAAAATGGCTGATGCTAGGACTGGGGCAGGAAATAAACAAGATGGGCCTGGCACACCTTTTAGTGCCAGAAAATAAAGATGTATTCAAAAGAAAAAAAACAATTCACAATGATGGGGGTATATCAAAGGGATACAGGAACCAGTTGAAAGTGTTCTCAAGAGCCAAAGCTGGGAGAATTCGAGCAAAAAAAGAAAACTGGTATTGGATTATAACCAAAGTATCAAATAAATATACATGAATTCATACTAAAATGATTAGATAGATAATAGATGATAGATAGATGATAGATAAATAGATAGATGATAGATAGATAGATAGATAGATAGATAGATAGATAGATAGATAGATAGATAGATAGAGGTGGAGGGCAGACAGATTCCCTTGCAGAAGAATTCCAAATAAAGCATGTAGAATCTGTGATGCCACCTCTCTCATACCCGATATTAGTAACTTGTGTTTTCTTTTCTATTCCCTGATCAGTGTGGCTACAGGTTTATCAATTTTATTGATCTCCCCAAAGAGCCAGCTTTGGTTTCATTGATTTCCTCTATTGCTCTTCTCTGCTGATTTCTACTCTGTTACTTTTTTCTTTTCTGCTACCTACATCAGATTTAGTTTGCTCTTCTGTTTCTAGTTTCTTAAGGTGGAAGCTGAGGTCATTGATTTCAGATCTTTCTTCTTTTCTAATGCAAGAATTTAGTACCATAAATTTCCCCTAAGAACTGCTTTGCAGCATCCTACAAATTTTGATATGCTGTGTTTTCTTTTTCAGTGAAAAAAAAATACTTCCTACTTCCTCTTTTGATTTCTTATTTTAGCACATGGGTTATTTAGAAGTATACTATTTGGTTTCAAAATATTTGGAGATCTTTCAGAGATCTTTCTGTTACTAATTTCTAATTTCTGTTGTGGTCAGAGAGCATACTTTGTATGACTTGACTCCTTACCTTTATTGAGATTTGTTTTATAACCCAGAGCATGGTCTATCTTGGCCTATTTAGATATGCACCTGAAAAGAACGTATACTTTGCTATTGCAGGGTGGAGAGTCTTGTAAATGTCCATTAGGTCAAGTTAGTTGATAGTGTGGATCAAGTCCTCTCTATCCTTTATGACTTTCTATCTACTTGTTTATCAATTACTGAGAGAGGGGTGTTGAAATCTCTGACTATAACTGTGGATTTGTCTATTTCTCCTTGCAGTCCTATCAGTTTTTGTGCCATATATTTTGAAGTGCTGTTATTAGGTGCATAAGCGTTTAGGATTGTTATCTTCTCTTGATGAATTGACATGATGGCCTTCTTCATCTCTGGTAATATTGTTTGCTCTGAAACCTACTTCATCTGATATGACTATAGCCACTCCAGCTGTCTTTGCCAGACATTGTGAATTTTACCTTGTTGAATGCTGGGGTTTTTTTTCTCTATATTCCCGAGCTTTGTTCTTGTCATAGTACATTTTGTGCTGCTGTAACAGAATACCTGAGACTGGGCAATTTATAACAAAAAGAGATTTATTTCTTACAGTTCTGGAGGCTGGAAATTCCAAAGTCAAGGAGCCACATCTTCAGGGCGCCTCCTTACTGCATCATCCCATGGCAGAAGGCGAGAAGGCGAGAAAGGATGAGAGGGAGAGCAAGAGATCGAACTCGCAGCCCCAAGCCCTTTATAACTAGCATTAATCCATTCATGAAGCAGAAAGCCTCATGCCCATCTGAACTCTTAAAGACCCCACCTCTCAGCACGGCCAAAGGGAATGATGTTTCCAACATGTGCGCTTTGGGGGACACATTTAAACCCCAGCAGTTCTGTAATGCAGTTAAGTTGCCTGAAAACAGTGGGATCCTTTTGGGTCTTGCTTTTAAGGTTTTTTTAAGGTGAGACCAGGGCACTTCTCAGTCTAGAATTCCTTTTTCCCCAGGTGGAGGCAAGACCCTCCTGCGTACTCTCCAGCATTTTCGCTCTCTATGCAGCTCTCCCCGCTCTGGCACTGGGTGTGCAAGATCCGGCCACCCTGATCTTCTGCAATCTCAGCTCCATCTCCTCAGCTCCAAGACCTCCTTGGGTTCCGTTGGGTCCTTCTTCCCCACCTCACGACCTGGAAATGTTCTCGGGGCTGTAAGCCAGGGAAGTTGCAAGCCTCCTTTCACTTGCTTCTCATCTCTCCTTCATTGCCTCATGCCCAGTGTCTTGGAAACCACTGTTTTCACCGATTTTGTCTGTTTTTCATCACCTCGGGAGGAAGCGTGAATCCAATCCCCGTCACTCCATCCTGACTGGAAGGGGAAATCTCCGCAGCTGGGGTTGAAAACCATGGAGCTACACCAACGACTTCATTGTTCAAATGGGGAAACTGAGGCTTGCACAAGATCACACAGCAGACCTTCATCACCCCATCTGTGGGATTCTCATCAGAGCCCCATGGTGATTTCTTGAGTTGACAATCACCAGAGAGCATGGAGGAAACAGAAATCGCCCTCAGCACACTTCTGTGCCAACCCAGAGTGAGGGCTGGGATGGAGCCTGTCTCCCTCGGTAGCTCGCAGTCCTGTGCATCTTCCTCCCCTCTTCCTCTGGCCTCAGCACAGCCCAGCCCGAGGGGGTCACCTGGCACCTCGCCTGCAGATGGCGCCTCCAGCCTCCCAGCCCTGTCTGGGGACTGTGCCCAGGAAATAATTGTAAATTATAAAGGAGAAGGAAGAATTAAGAGCTGGAGTGAGGAATGGTGCTGCAGACAGGGATGCTGCAGGAAAACGCCAAGCCAGCTTCCCCAGGAGGAAGCCCAATTCCAGCCCATCGTTAGGTTCTCCCAGCTTTCACATTTAAAAATCTAGACCTAAACCAGATACAGAAAACTGATTTCTTTCCTCACTTTCCTTCTCCTCCCCTTGCCCTTTCTCGTCCAGGTGTCTGGTGGATGTGTCTGGGTCTTTAGCAGCCCCCAGATGAGGGGAAAGCAAGAACTTCTCAAACTACCGCTAGAAAATGACGACGTGGGAGAGGCATCCATCCCACCCACTGGGGCAAGGTATGGCCATAGGCTGTCAAAGGGGAGGGAGATGGGAGAACACCAAAGCCTGGCTCTTGCTGGCTGGGCCCAGGGCCCTCAGAGCTCCCCATCCATCCCTCAAGCCCGCTCCTCCCTGGGGTTTCCTATCCCAGAAACGTCCTGCCATCCCCACCAGGGTCCCAGACTGGGAAGCCAAGAGATACCTCCTCTCCTTTATCTCTCCCCCACAGTAAAAGTTAGTCCTGCCCTGTTCCTTCACCAAATGTACCAAGTGCCCACTGAATGCCCACCCTTCTCCAGGGACACAGCGATGACGGAAGCAGACCCATCCCTGTCCCCGTGGAGCTCAGCTCCAGCAGGAGAGACAGGACAGGGAAGCTCCAGGTGATGAGGCGCAGCTATGCCGAGCGTGGCACCTGGTGTCGTGGGAGCTGTAAAGCCGGAGGGGGGAGGGGAGGCCCCAGCAGGAGGGCCGGGAGGGCAAAGGCCCCAGGTCGGCACAGCTGGGGATGGGTGGGGTCTTTGCATTGGAAGGCCCCAGCTTCCCAGCTCTGAGCAACAGAGTCTCTGGCATTACAGCTGCCCCCTGCCCTAGCTTCACAGTAGGTCCAGGGCCTCTCCAGTGGACTCACACCTGACTGGACTCTGTGACCCCAGTTCTACCTCTAAAATAGGTAATTCGTTCGTCCAGGATGGCCCCACCCACCAGTGGGGATGGCCCCGCCCATACAAGGCTGTTCTCTGATGGCCTCCTTCCCTTGCCCACCCTCTCCTATGGCCCAACATCCTCCTGAGAGCCCAGCCTGCCCCCCACTTTGGCCATTGAAGGGCTCTTGAGGACCCCCGGAGACCAGCTTGTTGGTGACATTGTGTCCAAGAGCAGCACGGCTGGTCCTCCAGTGAGAGGCTGCGGGCATCTCTCCAGACCTCTTTGAGAACAAAGATCTCAACTTCTGCATCTCAACCAGGAACCAAGGTGGAAGGGTTTCCTACCCCTTCCCTAGCAGAAAACGGCTTTTGCTCCAGCCCCTCCCCCAGAGACAATAGATCTTTGCCTGAGCCTCCAGGGTAGAAGGTTTTTCCTGCCCCACAGAAGTAGTTTGAGGCTTTTGCTTCCGATGAGACAAGGGTCTGGGAAGCGGGAGGGTTTTCATGTCCCTGTGCCCTTGAGAGGTGGCTGATTCAGATCCCTGTCCTGTCCCGTCTTTGTCCTGAGCTTTACCGGAAGCAGCTGATGAAGGAACGTGAACTCCTTTTGAGTGTGGGGCTCCTGGGATGGCTCAGCTGTCAAGCCTTTGCACACTCAGCCTTTAAGAATTCATTGCAGTGTTAGCTGTCTGTTATGGCAGCCCACTCTCCCTCCAGGGTTCTGCCAGAGGTGCAGGAGTGGGTGGTTCTGTCTTTCTCAGAAGATCTTGTCATCCTTTGGGTTTCAGTTCAGTTGGCTGCCTTGCGACTCCAGCTCGCTGAAGGGCTCAAGAAAAGTTATGACTCTGTAGATTATCTGGCCTTTTTTCTCATTTTGTCTCATGTGTCTTTTCATATCCTAAGTAGAAACAGAAATTCATGAGAGGACCAAAAAAGTAAACAGAATGTTAAGAAGCTTAAGCAAATGTTGGAGGCAGCATAATGATGTGGCAGCTTCTTCCTGTAGAAAGGTCACTTTTTCATTTCAGAATTCAATAAATATTTGTTGAGCACATGTTATATGCCAATCACTGTTCCAGACATTGGATGCATTGGAGGCAGAGAGACCAAGTGGGAGGCTGTTGGAGTAGACTGATAAACAAAGGCCCAGAGAGGGAGATAGAATATACCCAGGTCACAGAGTAAGACGGCACGGAGTTGGGATGGGAACCCAGCTTCTTTGACTCCACGCCCAGGGCTGCCCTGCCTTTCATCATGAGGTTTGCTGGAAGCCTCTGATGATAATCTAATTATCACCCTGCTGGGAAACAAAAGCCATGGGCCAGAGCTCTGTGCCTCCAAAAGACGATGAAATTCAATTTGGGGCCCGAGAAATTCATGAAGACTAAATAAAAAGGGAATAATCGATGCTGGTAAATGTGTGGTGAGACAGGCATTCTCATGCAGTGCTGGAAACCTTTTTGGAAGGCAACTAAGTAAGAACGCTCTTGAGCCTCAGCAATGTCAGTGCTCTGATGCACTGATTCCACCTCCAGGAATTCGTCCTTAGGAAGTGGTCAGGGATTTGGGCAAGGATTATGCCTAGAGATGCTTATTGCAGCCTGATAATAGGAGTGAAAAACTGGAAACTGTAATGCCCTATCTATCCAACCAGAAAGAATGAAAAAGTCAATTATGAAGCATCTCAATGAGGGACCATTATGAAGCTATTAACATCCTGTTTTTGAGGAACTTTTAATGATGTGAGAAAATGCTCACAACAGAATGGTAAGCAAAAAAATAAATAAAAAAGAGGTGAATATACAGTAAGATCTCAATGACATAAACTAAATCATATATAAACATCTACAATACATGCCTATAGAAAGGCTGGATAATCCTACTGACAACAGCAACAAGGAGACAAAAAAACTTTTGATTGAGCCCTGGCTCTGTGCCAACTATTGTGCAACGGGCTTGCCACACATTCGTTAGTTCATTTAATGCTAAACAGACATACATGGAAGAAAAGGGGGCACACAGAAGTTCATTGACAAGTCCAATGTCACAAAGCTGAGTCCAAGCTAAGATTTGAACTCAGGTCTGGAAGACTCCCCTCTCTACTGTGAAACTTTAAGGCTGAGGAGAGGGGCAGGCAGGGTCTTGGACTGACCCACTGCCCCCAGCCCCTGGATAATTCATTCACTATCTCTTGGGAGCCTACTGAGACTCTCTCAGTTGTCCTGAGGTCCAGATCCCCCTGACCCCCATCTCCCACCCCCAAGCTGGTCCATGCCTTTCCTCTCCATTGGGCTACATCTCCCTCCACCCCAACACACACATAATCATCTGCATTAATCATGTATTTCCCCAGTGGACCACGCTGACAGCTGGGAGGTGCGTGGAGATGGACGGCCCTGTGATTGTCTCACAACCTGTGAGGTGCATGGAGGTAGACGGCCCCGTGACTATCTCACAATCTGGGAGGGGCGTGGAGATGGATGGCCCCGTGCCTGTCTCACAACCTGGGAGATGCATGGAGGTAGATGGCCCTGTGACTCTCTCACAACCTGGGAGGTGCGTGGAGACAACCTTGTGACAGTCTCACGGCCTGGGAGGTGTGTGGAGATGGACAGTCCTGTGACTGTCTCATGGCCTGGGAGATGCGTGGAGATGGACAACTCTGTGACTGTCTCGCAGCCTGGGAGATGCATGGAGGTAGATGGCCCCGTGACTGTCTCATGGCCTGGGAGATGCATGGAGGTAGATGGCCCCGTGACTGTCTCATGGCCTGGGAGGTGCATGGAGATGGACAACCCTGTGACTGTCTCACGGCCTGGGAGGTGCATGGAGCTGGACGGCCCTGTGACTGTCTCATGGCCCAAGCCCTGCTCATTAGTGCAGCTACACATCCATCACTTTCAGCGAAAGACAAACACCAGGGCAGGAGGATCCGGGAACTATCACTCAAGGGGTCCTTAAATAGAGGGGGTAAAGAGAAACTAGCTCCCTTCCTTGATTTTTTGATAAATTTTTCTTTAATGCATCAGTCTCTAGTGTCCCTGCCCAGCCTGGGCTGCCTGAGCCACTCCTCACCTAGCCTGCGGCTCTCAGGAAATACACCGCCTGTCTGCTCACTCACACGTGGAGAGCAATCTCATGAGGCCTCCCAGGATTTTTATCCTCCCCTCCCTGAATGTGCAGATATCTCATCCACCTCTTGTTTTGATGGATCTAGATGTTCTGATCTGAAATGTGGTACAGCAGCTGAGCAGGGGAGTGAGGCTTTCTGGAAGGAGGAGGAGAGAAGGGAATAATTCCACCACACTTACCATTCCCACCCCAGCTCATCCTGCCCCGCCCAGCCAGCCCACTGCACCGTCTGCACCTCCCTTCTGTGGGGTCCCGAAATGGCAGCTATACTGTGGGCATGCCGGTGTGTTGGTCACCGGCATCAAGCTGCCCAGACCTCTTTCCCAGAAGGATCTCAGATCCAGCCAGGCCCCTGTTCTTATAGCTCTCAGCCCGCACCATAGGCATAGGTGCAAGCAGAGAGGACTTTAATTTTGTGTGTGTGTGTGTGTGTGTGTGTGTGTGTGTGTGTGTGTGTGTGTTTTCCTTTACAAAGCATTTTTCTATTCATTCTCCACATCTCTGCAAGGCCAGGAGATTTATTAGCCCCATTTTATAGATGAGGAAACTGAGGCACAGAGAAGTAAGATGTTTACCACTCAAAGTTACCCAGCTAGTTAAGTCATGGCCATTGGACTCCAACTCGCATTTGACTGATACAAAGTCACTGGCTTCCCTGGGTCACAAAAGGGATTCTTGAGATGCAGACACTGAGATGGAGTTGGGGACATGAGTGGAGATGCTTATTAGCGATGGACAGAAAGGGGAAAGGAAGGAAGGAGAGGCCAGACGGGAGGAAGTCAGCCTGGTCTAGAGCCAGAAGGTGAGTAGCTTGAGTCAGCTGTCAGAATTGCCCAGCGTAGGGCAAAACTGGCTGGGCATTTCCACCCTGTCTCCTCCAGCCCCTGAGTGTGTGCTCCTAGGAAGGGAGCCCCCTGCAGCGGAGCTAACAGAAGGAGGCCCTCTGTGGACTGCGCTCTCGCAGCTGGGAGCAAGCCTTTCCTTGATGGAGCCTCTGGGGGTGCGTCTCCTTGTCTACTACTCATACAGGCTAAAAGTTCAAGTGCAAGACAGTGAGTAGGTCCCTCCTGTTTCGAGCACAAGAGCGGGATAGGAAGGATAAACTGTCAGGGCATCAGAGTGGGCCCCTCCTCATCTGTCACAGCGCTCCCCCAGTGCTGCTCACATTCATTTCTCCGTGCAGGGAACTCTTAGGGATCACCGGGTTCTGCACACATTCCTCCCTGCCCCCACTGCACTGCAGCAGCCCCCCACCTCCTGCTGATCAGACTCCATTACCCTCACCAAGGCTGCAACCCCGTCTTCTTGCTTCTAGTCCCTGGATACAAGGAGCCCAAATACCCAGGCAGCCACCATGGCAAACAAGCTAGAGACTCTTACTGTGTACCCTGGAACATGCAGGTCCCCCTTGGGGACCAGGATGTCCAACCTTGCAGAGCCCAGAGTCGCAGGGATGGGAGTCACTAAGTCCGGCAGTGGTTCACTAGGAGAATAGTAAGTGGGGCCACTTCGGCTCCTATCTGTTTTTCTTAAGTCCGTGTATTCTTCTTATTGGGGATGCAACCCTTATATAGGGCTTTGATTAGATGCATATACTGCATCCTGCAGGATGGAACCTTGTGCTCACAGGGTATTTCCTCCAAGCTGGCACTCTGGCTGAGCCCTCAGCAGGCCCCTCCCACACTCTTTAAGGTGGGCAGCGGCTGGGTGGTGTGGTATGTGATACAAACATGGGCCCTTAGTTGTGAGTCTGTGCCTGTACCCACTTTACAGTAAAGTGGGTCCCCTGGCCTGACACACTATTATGTGGGATCCTGTGCCCGTGGATCGAACAATCCATCGACCCCGGGGTAGAAGTGCCGGCTGAGACCCTGCAGGCAGGAAAGACAAATCCCTCCCAGGAATGGATGGTTGTTCTTGTGAGATTAGACTGCTGTGCCTTCCACATGGAAGAGCCCAGTGTAATGGAGTTGACTTGTCAGTTGGTCTCCGTGAGGCCTGGTGCCATCGCAGGGACTTAGCCATGGTTCCGCTGCTGGCATGTTGGTTTCCAGAAGCAGCAACAGGATATCAGCCTGGAAAAGCAGGAGCCATGCTGCTGTGCCCGTGCACAGCCTCCATCCCCATCATGCCAACACTGAGGTGGCTGAGGGCAGCTGTGCCCGTGCCCAGCCTCCACCCCCATCATGCCAACACTGGGGTGGCTGAGGGCAGAGAAGGATGCTAACCAGTTGGATCACCTACTTGGTTGTTTAGTGTCGCCACCCCCTGCCTTGGGGAATAATGCTCTCAGGTGACCATGAACCTGTGACAAAGATCTGAGCACTTACTGTACTAGGTGCTGAGCTGTGAGCTTTACATCTGTTAGTTCATGTATTATAACATAGGAGCTCTCACCATCCCCATTTTATAGACGGGGAAACCGAGGCACAGAAAGGCTCATGTATCTTGTCCAAGGCTACTCAGCTAGGGACTGGAAGAGCCGGGGTTCAAATGCAGGCATCTGGCTCCACAGAGCTTCTCTGAACACCCAGAATGGGTCCTGGTCCTGTTCTCTCCTCCAGGAAGTGCCTCTGACCCACTCCTCCTCAGAAGACAAAAATGGACAAAGGGTAGGAAGAGGGCTCATCACTGATTCTGCATGCCCTCCACCTTAAGGAGCCACCATAAAGACCCAGGCACCCAGAGGTAAGACTGGCACTAATCCAGCCTTCTGGGGCAGATCCATTGTAGCTGGGAGTGCGTGCAGTGTAGCCTTGTGGAATACGTTCACTGAGCATCTACTATGTGCCAGCCCCTGTGCCTGGGATTTCTTGGTGGACAAAAGCAGACCCTCCCCTACCTGTGAGGGTTCACAGTGGGGGTGCAGATCAAGTTTTAAGTGACACTCATGGTAGGTTTTATCAAACAAAGCAGATGGAGCTATAAGGGCCTATGATGGGGGCTCTGATCTGGCTGGGGAGTCAGAAAAGACTTCCCGGAGGAGGAGACACTGAAGCAGGACCAGAAACCTGGAAATGCACTCCTCGGAATATTGTGAATGGGACTGGAATGCCAGCTGGGTGTCTGGGCTGAATGATGGTTAAGATCTCCAAATCCTAAAAGCCTATGATTCTGACTCATTATTTCCTGGTTCTAAGATTTTATTGACTGAAGACCTTAAGACTTGAAGATGTAAGATTCCGGTAGCCGAGAACCATGGGGTTCTCAGGTGCTGAGATTCTCACGCACAAGCCTTTGCTGCTGGAGAAGCACCACACGGAAGCTGCCACGGGCCAGGAGCTGGCTTTCCCCCTTCCTGGGCCCCCAGCCAGGCCCATAACAGGATGTCTATGCAGCTCTTTGTGGCTTAGAGAATGTAAATTTATTCTGCATTTCCAGCGCCAGGCACTCACCTTATCTGCATGTAACAGTCACCAGAATAAATATTAGAAGACAGGTCTGTGGAGATCTTCTGTGTGTACATGAGTTAAATCCTCCAGCCAGTTAATCCAGGCAGGGATTTCAACAGAAATGCTATTCTTATATTAATTACAAGGAGGAGCTGGTAACTGGGGCTCTGTTCCATTTGAGGAGGGGCTGCTGTCTCCTGCTGGAGGGACGGAGAAGGGGCCTTTGTGTGCCGAGGCTGAGGGACTGAGCGGGTGGGGAGAGGGAGAGCATCTGTCAGCAGTGTGGGTGCAGGTGGGGCTGTTTTCCACCCAGCATCCGGGGCCCTCAGCGTGAACCCTCGCCTGGGCTCACTCAGCGCTGGAGCTATAGAGGCTTCCCCAGTGGGGTCAGAGGGAGCAGGGCAGCCTCGCCACGGGTCACACACTGCACTGGGCACTGGCTGGGCTCCAAAGTCACACAGATAGACCAGATCTTGGCTCTCCCACTCAGCAGCTCAGCCATATGACCTTGAAGAAGCCATGTCACCTCCCTGGGGCTCAGCTTCTTCAACATGATCCATGGTCCTATCCACCCACCTGCCTGGTGGTTCCAAGGATGGGAGGAAAACACTAGGCATCAGGCACCTCATGAGCATTGATCCCAGCAACAGCCCTCATGACACTTGTGGGCAGCCGGGCACTGCTGGAAATGCTGCACAGGGGTTAGTCCTCACCCCAGCCCAGTGAGGGGGGGGCTGTCACTATCCCCACCCACAAATGAGGAAACTGAGGCACGAGGAGGTTAAGTGACTAACCCAATATCACAAAGGCAAAAAATGAGGAAGCAGGATTTACAATCAGTTGACTCCAAAATAAGTGAACTTCTATATTACATTTAAATTTTTCCAACAACCCTGGGCGGGGGTATCCAGATGTTGACACTTTCAGTACTGGCTCCCACCATCTGGCCCTCATTCTCTTTTTTTTTTTTTTTTTTTTTTTTTTTGAGACGGAGTCTCATTCTGTCACCCAGGCTGGAGTACAGTGGCACAATCTCGGCTCACTGCAACCTCCAACAGTTGGGTTCAAGCGATTCTCCTGCCTCAGCCTCCCGAGTAGCTCAGATTACAGGCATGCACCACCACGCCCGGCTATTTTTTTTATTTTTTATTTTTAGTAGAGATGGGGTTTCACCATGTTGGCCAGGCTGGTTTCAAACTCTTGACCTCAAGTGATCCACCTGCCTCAGCCTCCCAGCCTGCTGGAATTACAGGTGTGAGCCACCTCGCCCGGCCCCTCATTCTCTTTTCTCTGATACTCTGGTTATTTCCAGGCAACAGTGACATTCAGTCCCTGCCTCCAGGCCTTTATTCATGCTGTGCCTTCTCCCTGGAACACCCTTGCCCCTGACTGTCCATCCAGGAAACTCCTACTCACACTTCAAGACCCAGGCCAGGCATCATGTTCTCCATGGGCAGCCCCCACCCCACCTGTCCCTGCACCTGGCACATCCTCCATCATAGCACTTAGCAGGGGGGTGGGGTAGGAGAGAGGGGGCAGGATTCCATCCTCAGGACCTGCCTGCCCTCTCTGTTCACCCACCCCTTCCTTCCACCAACATTCACTGAGTTTGGCTTCTGTCTGAAGACTCACATTCTGGGAAGGAAGACCAGTCCCATGAAATTGACACTATTGCTCCTTTTTTAGAAGATCTCCCACTCAGGTTTTGTAATTCCTGAGACCACATGCCCCACTAGAAGGGAGCAGTCTCAGAACTCTGATCCCAGCAACCCAGGAACTCTGACCCCACTCCAGGCTGCCAAGATCACCTTGGGGAGTTAATGGGGGAGCTCAGAGGCTGTAAGAGTGCCCCCTCCCCTCACCCACATCAGCTCCTCCTTCCTGCAGCTGTGCATGCAGGAAACGCTCCTCCTCTGTGTCGCACACTATAACACCATTGCCATTCAATCAGCAGTCGTGTTAATTAAATATGAATTGATTGTAAGAGCAGTGCTTGAGATGTAGAAGTGATACACTTAGGCATCAGGTAATTAACTCAAAACAACAGGCAATAAGCATGGAGCCGGGTTAATACAACTTGGCAGACATCATTTAGATTCTTTTTACCCCTTGACTTTGAGGCTCAGTAGTAGCTGCCAAGTTCTCATCGATTAGCAATCCGTTAAAAAAATTTATGACAAGTTAAAACTAATTGGCCACAGTGAGGAGTGAGTTTGACCCAGGCCAAGTCTCTGTGGCCCGGCTGAGGCGAGACTGGAATGGAGAAAGCAGTGTGGGCCGGGCACGGTGGCTCATGCCTGTAATCCCAGCACTTTGGGAGGCCGAGGTGGGCAGACCACCTGAGGTCGGGAGTTCGAGACCAGCCTGACCAACATGGCGAAACCCCATCTGTAGTAAAAGTACAAAAAAATTAGCCAGGCGTGGGTGGTGACACATGCCTTAATCCCTTAATCCCAGCTACTCTGGGACAGGACTCTGAGACAGGAAAATTGCTTGAACTCGGGAGACGGAGGTTGTGGTGAGCCGAGATCACGCCATTGCACTCCAACCTGGACAACAAGAGCGAAACTCCACCAAAAAAAAAAAAAAAAAGCAAAAACGAAAAACACCAGTGTGAAGGAAGCACCAGCCATGTCAGCCACGTGGACACCTCTGGGTCTGCTCTTGGGGACAGACCACCCTGTTTAGTGGGCCTGAGATGCTCTCCTCCCCATTCAGCCCCTCCCAGGATCACCTCCCATCCAGGGAGCACTCAGGTAGCCCCAGCAACTCAGAGCAAGCACACAGCCTATGTGTGAAGTGGGGCAGGACAACTGAGACGGCAAACCACCCCTGTGGCAGGCCAGGGGGCCTGTGCTCCTTGCAGGGTCTCAGCCTGGGATGCACAACTGCCGGGATTTTCTTAGCCTTTAAACTGTCAGGAAGGATGCAAAATCCAGAAGTGCAGGAATAAGGGAGCCAGGCTCCTCTGGGCTGCACTGGTTTGAACTTGCAGAGGTGCCCAAGGGCCCCTGGCCCGCAGCTCAGGCTTTTGGGCTCTCCCACCCCTCCACCCGCTCACCCTGCAGGGTCTGAAACAGGGTGAAGGGGGCAGGCCTCCCAAGTCCAGAGACAGGAGGTGAAGGGCAGGCCCGTCCAAAAGCAGCTCTCCCTGCTCCAGTCCTGAAGTGGAACACCGACCTGGTTCTTTAGGTTCGAGACCTCTTGGCTTTTCTGGGGTAAATGAAAAAACGGGTAATGAAATTGTCAGCTGCATAGCAAGTAGAAAAGACAAAACCAAAAAAAGAGAAGGAGGGAAAGAGGGTGGCAAAACATAATTCACAGTGACAGTGAATTACTGCACACTCTCCCCTGGGCAGGTGGGAGTCTCAGAAGAGGAGCGAGGCTGGGGTGGGTGGGGGGTGATCCTAGGCCAAGCCTCCACTTTCCCATCTGCACAATGTGCAAATGACATCCCCTTCAGTGGCTGTGAGATTAGAGGTGATAGGAACAAATTGCCCCGATCAGCTCCTGGCTGGAAAAGACGCCTGAGTGTGATGGGTATTATTCTCGCCAGAGGCCATGAGTGCAGCAGCCGAGCCCTTGCTCTGGGGGGGTCCCCAACCAGGGAGAGAACTGGTTGGTCACAGGGTCCAAGAGGGAGGGGATGTCTCATGAGCATTTCCAAGCACCTCTTCATTCCGTCCCCCTTATGCCTAGAAGTTTCCCTTCCCCCAGCCCTACGCTCATCCTACAGATGGGGAAACTGAGGCTCTGAGGGTGGTGCAGTCCAGGGGCTGAAACATGGAATCTGGGGTCCAGTGGACCTGGGTTGGCACCACTTACGCCTATGGGACCTGGACGGATGACTCAACCTGTCAGTACCTATTTGCTCAACTGCAAAATGAGGCTGTTCTTGGGACTTACCTTATAAGGCTGTTGTGTTGGATGAAACTCTGTACTGTCAATGTTTATGGATGACTTGGCACTGTGCCTGCCACATAGGAAATTCAGTTACAATAATGATCATACAATATAATTATAATAGATAATATAGTGATAAAATAATATAATAATGATAATGATAGCAATAATAATTATGACTAAAGTGATTCGGCCTCACTTTGGATCCCTGGCCTGTTTGGGGGGTAAACCTGACACCCGAGGTGACTGCCTCAGCCACTTTTATTCGTGTGTCTCCTGCCCTGCCATGGCTCTCAGGAATCTCAGATCTTGGTGCCATGTCCTCAAGGCCATTTCATTTCCTTTCCTCAGAAGAATGATCGGTTTTACCCAATATTTATGTGTACCCAAGTTTGTGAGTCTCCTCCATTGGTGGAAAATCATTTTCCGCATCTCCCACACAAACTCCTTGCCAAGGGTCTCTCACCCTCGAGTATCAGGGACTGAACCATGTCGCTTAGAGACATGCAGGCTTAAGGAAATGTTAAAAAAAAAAAGTCTTTTAAAATTGTTGCTTAAAGGCATGGCTTTTTATTTATTTAAAAAACTGTGAATACATCATGGATTTATCTCACTAGGGAGTTGACATTTTGCACATTTAAAAAGGTTAGTTTAGAAAATCTGACAATGTGGCCAGGCAAGGTGGCTCACGCCTGTGATCCCAGCACTTTGGGAGGCCAAGGTGGGCAGATCACGAGGTCAGGAGTTCGAGACCAGCCTGGCCAACATGACAAAACCCCGTCTCTACTAAAAATTCAAAAATTAGCCAGGCGTGGTGGCAGGTGCCTGTAATCCCAGCTACTCAGGAGGCTGAGGCAGGAGAATTGCTTGAACCCAGGAGGTGGAGGTTGCAGTGAGCCGAGATTGTGCCATTGCACTCCAGCCTAGGTGACAAGAGCAAGACTCCATCTCAAAAAAAAAAAAAAAAAAAAAAGAAAGAAAGAAAGAAAATCTGACAATGCTAATTTCTAACGTTTATTTAGTGCTTACTATGCCCACTGCTGCTTTTATGTGGGGCACCCCATGGAGAGTGGAGTGGAAAAGGCTCCTGCTCCCAAAAGATGACATCTTCATATGGGGGGGCTGGTCATAGGGATAGAAATAGAGATAGAGCTTCCTATGCAAGGGAGGATCATGGAATAAGAGGGACTGGAAGCACTGAAAGGGGACCTAGGTGGCTGCAGAGGGTGACCAACAGGGACGTGGCAGGGCCATGCCTCCTGTGACCTGGAAGGTCCCAGTCAGGGACCCAGTCTTCATATCAGAGTAGTGGGCAGCCACTGAGGGGAGACACCCAAAGACCAGATGACCCTGGTCTCAGAGGTGGGGACAATTCCTGTGGGGAACAAAAGGATGGTCCAGACCTTCTCAGCAGTGATATTAACTTGCCATCAAACCCAGACCCCAAAGCCAAGAACAATGGCTCCATCTCCATCCTCTCCCACTCAGACAGGGGCCACCCATGAGACTCACTCTCCTTAGGGTGCTTCAGGCCACCAGAACCTACTCCCAGGATTGACAATGTCACCTATGCATGAGAAATTCTCTTAATGAAACAGGGAAAGGCAAATTGACAAGGCAAACTGATGAGCCCAGGATGTGGGGGCCTGTGGTATTCCTGCTGGTGTTGGTATGTTCTCAAGGGATTCCAATGTGTGTCTGAATTAGAAGGGTGGTGCTCCAACATCGCGGTGCCTCTGCAGGATGATTTATTACCCCAGATGGCAGAGGAATGGAGCAGACACATGTGCAGGCTCACACCTCCTAACGCCGGGTACAGAAGCTCGGGAAAGCCCAGCCAATTCTGTGAAAGTTCACTGCTGAATCACAGCCAGTTTTCAATGCATTTCCCAAACTGGGATCAAGGAACCCTCATTCGGGAGGTGTTAACCATTGGCAACATTATACAGACAGATGACATTGGCTGCCATGACCTCAGGTTGAAGTCTATCCATGGGCCCCAGTCAGCACCGGGGAAACCCTCATTCGCAGGCCCCTCCAGAATCTGAGAAGTCCCTGAGGGAGGCCTTTGCTCCATGAGCTTAATCTCTTTTCTTTTCTTTCTTTTTGAGACGGAGTTTCACGCTTGTTGCCAAGACTGGAGTGCAGTGGCAAAATCTCGGCTCACTGCAACCTCCACCTCCCGGGTTCAAGCGATACTCCTGCCTCAGCCTCCCCAGTAGCTGGGACTACAGGTTCCCACCACCACGCCTGGCTGATTTTTTGTATTTCGAGTAGAGATGGGGTTTCACCATGTTGGCTAGGCTGGTCTCAAACTCCAGACCTCAGGTGATCCACCCGCCTCGGCCTCCCAAAGTGCTGGGATTACAGGCATGGGCCACCATGCCCGGCCATGGGCTTAATTTCATCATCTTCCTCCCCAGTCCTCACTGTGTGAGGCAGGGCAGATGGACCATCAGGTATGAGTCAGGAGATGGAGTCCAGGTCTCTGTTGTTACCAACTCACTGTGTGACCTTAAGCAGGTCACATCCCCACTCAGGGCCCTCATTTTCTTAACTGTACCATCAAGGGGTTGAAGCAAATAATCTGCCTAGTTCCTCCCTGCTCTGATGGCCCAAGAATCTACCATTCTATACAGGATAGTCTGGCCCAGATATGTGGAAACAAAGGATCCAGGGTCTATCAATGAGGATCTCTATGTGGGAGGTGAGATGGGATAAAACAGCGCCACCCAGACTATGAACCGTAATTAGAAACCAAAAAGACACAACTTCATGCTGGTCACCACTGACCTGACAGAAGGATATTTTAGTTCCCAAAGTGACTCAACCCAGATGATATGTCCAGACCATACAAATGTAGCCCCTCCTCTAATCCATGGAGTTTAGGATTAAATGAGCCAGTGAAAAGGACAGCCCTGGGAAGGTGAAGCGGGAGACAGCCTGGACAGCAGTGCTAGGAATAGGGGGAGGATATAAATAACAGTAGAGATAATAGCAGCTAATATGTATCATATCACCTACTGTGCGCCAGCCTCCTTCTCAGTGCTGTCTGTAAAGCAGCAGCTGAGGGCCCAACACACAGTGGGTGTCTATGCTGCTTAGACTGATTAATCCAGCCTCCATCCATGAGGTGTATTTTTGATACTGCTGAAAAGGCACCTCCTCTCATATCTGCCATGTGCAGCCTGGCTCCCAGCAAACTTCTAAGGATGAGATGAGAAGACAAAGGAATGAGGATCCCCAGGTTCCCAGTCACTGCAGTGTTTACAAATCCCTGCCCAGGGTGAACACCAAGGTCAGGCAGCATCTTTACATCCTGAACACAGCCATAACAGAATACATCCTGCCCACATGTTTCTGTCCTTCTCAGGCACCTCTGGGGTCCCAGCAGTGACAACTGCTTTGCTCCATCAAAGCTCAGCTGTTTTCCTGGGGACTTTAAATAACTCCCTCTGCTGCCAAGAAATCTGCGCACTGTGAATAGACATTCGAGAGAGGTTCAGGGCCTGGCTGTTGTTGGACAACGACTACACGAAGCTCCCACTCTGTCCTTCGTCCTCCGGGAAGCCAGTTTCCAATGACTCAGCAGATCCACCATGAAGTGTGATGTGGTTTGAATTTAGGTCCCATCCAAATCTCATGTGGAATTGGAGGAGGGGCCTGGTGGGAGGTGACTGGATCATGGGGGCAGATTTCCCCCTTGCTGTTCTTGTGATAGTGAGTGAGTCCTCACAAGATCTGATGGTTTAAAAGTATGGCACTTCCCCGTCACTCTCTCTCTTCTGCTCCACCATGGTAAGACGTGCCTGCTTCCCCTTCACCTTCCACCATGATTGCTAAGTTCCCTGAAGCCTCCCCAGCCATGTTTCTGTACAGCCTGTGGAACTGTAAGTCAATTAAACCTCTTTTCTTCATAAATACCCAGTCTCACAGAGTCCCAGGCCACGTGCAGGGCCCTGGGCTCAGAGACAAAAAGATCGCTCATGTTCCTATGTTCGAGAGGTCATAGTCAGATGGCAGAGGCAGACCTGCCAGCAGCACACACCACCCACCCGCAAAACACCAGACGAGAAGTCACAGCAATGGCTGCCATTCCATGAGCACCTGCTGTCGACAGCTCTACTCAGTCAGTGCCTAGTGTGTGCCAGCCCAAGGGCAGGAGAGTCACAGGTGTTGTCATTACCTTCACAACAACCGTCCCTGCTACAAGGTCAGTTTAATCATTCCCATTTTATAGATGAGGACACCGAGGCTCAGAGAAGTTGGGAAATTTACTCAGGGTCTCACAGCCAGGGAGCAGTTGAGCCAACGTGAGCTCTGTGGGCCCAGCAGCATCAGGACAGCTCTGCCCACCCTCACCCCTCAGATGGAGGCCGGGTCAGCTGGGGTGGACTGAAGGCAGGTATCGTACCTAAGCCAGGTAGTCAGAGTGCAGAGGCGGTGCTAGATTGCAGGTGCATCATCTCCTTCTGATTGTGGAGGTTCCTCAGGGTCACCCACATAAGTCCAGTTGAGTTTGGCCATCCCAGCCCAGCTGCCAAGAAAGAGGCAGGGATCAAACCCACTTTGTGCATTGCCCTCCTTCTCCGTCCACCCCATCTATCCCCATTCTTTATCCAGGTAGTGAGGCAGGCACTGAACGTATATCTGGCTCCAAGGGTGAGCATGTAACTGAGGGCTGACTGATCAGCAATATCCCCTGTCTGGCTGTAGTGATTGGCTCAGAACTGGGCACATGATCCACGATGGTCCAATCAGAATGAGAACTGACATGTTTCTCTGAAAAATTTAGATGTGTCTAAGTCAGTACACACCAGAACTGCTAGTGGTTATCGTAAAAAGAGCCTGCCTGAAAATAAAACCTATATAAAACTCTGAAAAATGGAGGTGTGTGCATGTGCAAGCACATGTGTGCACATGTGTGTACATGTGTGTTCATGTATGTATGTGCACGTGCAGCCTGCTCACACTGAACACGAGCCCTGGGAAGGGAGAGAGCATCTTCTCTTTTGCTTCACTCTCTCCTTGGTACTGGAACATTGCCTGACACAAAGCCATTGCAATTTCTTGAGCCCCAGGTCAAGATAGGCCTGAAGCCAGCAGCCTCCAAGACTTCCCTGAGCCAATACACTCTTTTCTTATCTAAGCCAGTTTGAGTTAAGGTCTGTCTACTCAATGAGTCCTACTCCTGCACGATAGCTCCCCATCCCCACACACCTGGAGAAGCACATGCCTGGTGCACAGGAGGTGCTAAGTGAACAAAGAAGTGAATGACTCGGCCATTCTCCTTCCTCAGCCCCTCAGCTCTCTCCACTTTCCTGAGAGATAGCTCCACCTCCTGAGCTGCCTGGCATCTCTCCAGGGGAGCAGAGATCCCAGGATTCCCCACATCCTGCTAGGGAGATGGATGCCTGGACATGTGTCACCAGGTGGGCCCCAGGATGCCCAGAAGGGCCAGGCACTCTGCAGAGAACCCCGAGAGCAGGTCTCTCAGGAGGGGAGCTGGACAGAGTGGCCAGAATGTCATTCCTCACATTCCCACTGGCCACTGGGCTTTAACAAAACCATACCTTAATTTCTACCTCCACAGAATATATGCTTGCATTCATGAATTCAAATATAACATTTTACATGGAGGAAATGGAGACCCAGAGAAGTCAAGTATCTTACCCAAGGTCACACGGCTCAGGATGGCAGAAATGGCTCAAATCCAAGCCTCTGTCACTAAGGTCCATGCTCCTGCCCACCCCACACTGCCCTGCAGAGCTTTGGGGAGGAGTTAGGAATGGAAGAGGGCAGCATGGGCTGGAGGCATCAGGGAGGGCTTCCTGGAGGAGGGGGAGCCCAAGCTGTGCCCTAAAGGACACTGGAGGAGAAGTGCATGCAGTTTGCTGTTGCCAGATCTTTAGGCCTCTGGTTCTGGAATTCTCCATGAGGTCTTTCTGGCCTTCTTGGGGCAGGCTTCCCAGGACCCTCTCCAGAGCAAGTGGAGCTGCCTCCAGGCCCGGGTGGGAGGCAGCTCTCAGGTAGTGGGTGGCAGGCCAGGTGGACCAGGAATGTCCTGTTTACTTGGTTTGGGGCCCAGGTGTGCCTAGATGGGAGCGAGGATGGCTGAGCCCTTGCCCATCTGCTGTGAGGGGAACCATGGTCTCACAAGCGCCTCTGATGAGGCCATTAGACCACATTTCATCAGCCAGTCAGCCCCACCAGCCACGCAGACGATCCCTACAAAGTGTCTTGTCAGTCACCCAAGAACTGCACAATCAACAAGCCCTGAAATTTCTCTTGCAAATTCCCCATGTGAGCAGCATCCTGTGAAGGTAAGTAAGAGTCCCCCCATTACGTCCACAACTGGGGAAATGAGTCCATTTCTCTTTCCTGTTCTGCCTCTGAAGCCTGGGTTGACAGCCCATTTTCCCATAATGAACTTGCAGAAGCAAAACAACACTTGGGCATGAAAATACACATCAGCTCAGCTGCTAAGGAGTATTCTTGGTGTGCAGGTGGGGCCCCTGAAGCTGGGACTATTTGGGGAGACAGATGCCTGCGTGGGTGGAAGGCTCGTCGATTCTCTGCACAGATCAGCTTTCCAGAGGTAGGCCGAGGAAGCTGAGTCAGTGATTCTTTTAAATCTCAAATTCCCCTTTTCCCCTGCTTGCCTTTCTTTGCCAAGTATTTTCCGATATCAATTAGGTGAGGACTCTGAGGTGGGCACCTGCTGATGGAGAAATATTCTTGCCCTCTGGGGTCTATCTTGGGGAGACAAGTCCACTAACAGAGGGAGACTGCAGTGTGACCGAAACCATTGCCTTATTGGTGCCGATTCCTGTGCTGACCCCCTACCTATCTCCATCTCCAGGGTCCCATGAGGGAAAACAGACACTTGAGGGCAGGTGGCATCACATCTTCATCTCCTGTCATCTTCCCTCAGTACAGGAAGCTCTAGGATGCTTCCCTGGGCCTAGGACATTGAGGACTCATAGCAGAAGCTCACAACTAGTGGATAGAAGGAAAAAGGGAAGGGGGATGGTGTGGGGACTAAGTGGCCTTGCTTCAGATGCATAATGAGAACTGGAGGCAAAGGAGAAAATTGGCGATTAATAGGTTGTGGGAGTGAGGACATCAGAAAAGATCCGGTATTAAAAATGGTCACACGGTGACCTATGACATTTGACTTAATCAGGAGTAAATTACTCTGCACCCCGAGTAGAACTGAGAGCTTTCTGGTGCACAACATTTCTTACATGTCCCCTTCATGCTGAGCTGGACACATTCCAGATAGCAGAAGGCAGGGAAAATCCCAGCATCTCAGCCCGGGGACCAGCAGAGGCTCCATATGAGCTGCTGTGAGCATCCTCCGCTCCTCACCAGCTGTGGGAACAAGGAACACGGAAGGAGCCGCTCAACCTCTCCCGCCTGGAAACCCACTGTCTTCCTCCCCCATCAGGGCCACCTCTGAGGATTTGGGTCGGCCCCACCCACTTCCAGGAAGCCTCGTGGATGGCCCCACCCACTCAACACTCAATGTGAAGGTTGACTGCCCAGCATGGAGTCAGTCTGGCTAGGTCCTGAGTTCTGGTTCCTCATGGCTCAGGGGGTGGTGCCTGGCCCATGGGCATCACCTGGAGGACTGTCAGAAATGCAGAATGCCAGGCCCCACCCCAGACCAGAATCTGAATCTGCACCTTAATGAGTTTCCCGGGTCATCCATGCACAGAAGGCTTTTCCTGGGGATGCTGACACTCCAGGACTCATCTCTAAGACAGGAAGAGAGACACTGGCCTTGAGACATTCCTTGAACTCCTCAGGACTCAGCTTCCTTGTCTATAAAATTGATTGGAATATTCTGTTCATTCAACAAATATGTAGCAGGTGTCTGGAGTATGACAGGCACTGCCATTCTAGGTGTCAGAGACAGAGTGGTGGGGACAGATGGGGCCCCTGCTCCTGTGGCGTTCCGTCTAGTGCACAATCCTCCTGTGTCTCAGTCTTAGGGGGATCAGGGACATGAAGCCCAGGACACAGAGCGTGTACATCATCGAGCTCAGTAAACCCCTGTGGGATGAAGGCAACAGCAGAGAACCGGGCCCTGGGCTCTGAGGTTGGAGGCACTGACTGACCTCCTCTCCCTCACTCCCACCCCAGCCCTGAGTGTTGATGTGGCTTCCCACCTTATAGATGAGGAAGCTGAGGTGCAGAGAAGTTATATGCATTGCCCGAGACACACAGCTAGCTGGGGAGAGCACAGGTCAGATCCGGCGGGCCCTGTGCTCTCCCTATTCCCCTAGGCTATGTTTCTGGCCCCAAAGGCTTTCTGCAGCCCTTGGGGTCATATTCCTGGGGGTTAGAGGAGCCTTCTAGGCCATTCCGAAGAATCTTGGTGTTCAGTCAAGTCAGGCCGCCAAGCTCTTCCTCTGACCTTGGCCCTGACCTGGCCAGTTTCTTCCTGGCTATGTGACTTGGCCCCTTCCCTTCACCTCTCTGGGACCACAGTTCCCTCCCCTATAAATCTGGGACAATAACAGCCCCGTTCCTCCAATTGTTGTAAGGATAAAGTAATTTTCGTAAAGCTGGGAGTGTGTGGCCAGGCTTGGTCAGGGCTGCCCCTCTGTCCTCTCTGCAGGAACCGCCTCCACCCTGTGGCTCCCTCTTTCCCTCGGGCACTTTCAAGCCTCCCTTCCCAGGTCCCTTTCCACTCCCACCACGACCTCCCCAGATCTGGCATTTGTTTCTCATCGTCCTTCTCTTCCTTTCCTGTCCCTTTTCACAGCATGGAATTATTTTGTTGGTCATTTGCTCATTTTACTTGGCTGTTCCCCCAACTGCAGCCAAGAGCCCTGTGATGGCAGGGACCTGGTAGATCTCAGTCACAGCTGTGTCCCCAACCTCAGCACAGAGTCTAGCACACAGAGGAGCCCCACTGATAACTGCTGGATGGAGGGATAAGGAATGGGGCTGGGCTGTATCAGTCAGGATAGTGAGGTGTGTAATAAACAGCCCCCACATCCCAGTGACGTCATCCAGGAAGAGTTGATTTCTCTCCTAGGCAAAGCCCAAGTGGCTGCTGCTGACCTGGGGCATTTCCTCCAGGGGGTGCGTCCTCCAAGTGGTAATGCAGGGATCCAGACTCTTTGACCTGGAATGATGTCATCTATATGCATGACCTCCAGGGGCACCAGGGAAGGGGAAGTGAGTGAGGAGCAGGTGCACAGATTATTAACCACCTCGGCCAGAGGGGTCCATATGATTTCCACCCACATTCCACTGGCCAGAGCTACATGGTGGCCCCACCTAGATGCAGGGGGGCTGGACCACACCATCCTTAGCTGGGCAGCCCCTGCCCAGCACTGGCCCCACACTGTGAAGGGGAGCGTGAGCCCCTGGACAGCACAGCTGTCTCTGACCCTCCACAATGGTGATGGACGATGTCTCGTCATTCTGGGCCTCCTCCCGAGACCCATGATCCTGAGGCCTCTCTCTAGGCTTCTGGCTGACCTGATGCCTGGTCAGTAGGAGAGTGGGGAGGGGCACTGACTCAGGGCTGTTCCCACACTAGGCTGGAGGAAGAGAGGAGTTCCAGGCTCTTTGAGCTGATCACGTTTGGAACCTCCTGGGTCTGCTGGGCTGCTAATTCAGTGCCATCTGCCTGTGTTCTCAGGACCAAAGCCCTGGGATAAGCATGTTTTCTTCTGTGGTTCTTAGAGAAAGTTTAGGGGGGCAGAGGGTGGAGAGAGAGAGAGGAGCAGAGCCTCCGAATCTTCTCTTTCTCTAAGACGGAGGTGCTGCCCCACTGGGGTATGAGTGACTGGACTGTGAGTTGCATCCTGCTCTGAGCCTCATCAGAACCACCTGAGTGAAAGTAGCCCCATTTTATAGCTAAGGAACCTGAGGCTCAGAGAAATTAAAGAACTTGCTTAAGGTCAAAACCTCCTCTGTTAGAGCTGAGTGAAGTTGGGGGTCTGCTGTTTAATTTCCATTGTGCCTCTTCAAGAGTCGGTCACTCCTGCTGGAGGGATCTTGTCCCTTTTCCCTTCCTTGGTGGGTTCTTACTCAACTTCAGAATTCTCAGAATCAGAAAAGCTCAAAGTTTTAAAGGAGGTTAGAGATGAAACTAGGGTGGGTGGAGGAGTGAAGGCGGGACACAGGCTTTGGAGAGGCAGAGCTGGGAGTCAATCCCAGCTCTACCAAGCGCTGGCTCCGTGACTCTGTGGGACCTCACACTGTCTGTGAACCAGCACCTCTCCTTCTCCACCACCATGGAGTAACACACGGCTGTTTGCTGTCTCTCATTCAGAGGCACAATTCAGGATTTTAATTATCTCCCCAAGAACATAGAGCCTCTACTCTCACCCCCACTATGCAGAGTTCTGCCAGCATATCTCTTTACTTTCCAGGGCTCCGTGCAAATGTCACTATGATTTGGGTCAAATATAGCAACCAAAGTAAGATTGGAAATTTGCATCCTGGATCTCAGTTGCCTGGTTTCTGGAGTATAATTAACTTGGGATAATATCCTGGCTCTGTCACCTACTGGCATGTAGTATGACATTACACTAGTCACTTTACTATACATAAGTGTCCTTTTTCCAAAAATGGGAATACTAATAGAATCACTCTCGTGTCTTATTTAAAAGTAAAATATCACCAAAAAAGTATCACAGTTCTTATCTTAGCACTATGCCTGAGACAAAATATTAAAAATAGCTAAGATTTATTTTTAGCCTTCTTATTGTGGTACAATTGACATACAATAAACTGAATATATTTAAGTGTACAATTTGATATGTGTTGACATCTTTATGCTTCTGTGAAACTATTATCACAATCAAAATAATGACTATTCATCATCCCCAAAAGTTTTCTTGTGTCACTTTGTAATTCTGACCTGCAAAGGTAATGCTCACCCAACCCTGTCCCTAGAAAACCACTGAGCTATTTTTCATCTCTAAAGATTGGTTTACATTTTCTGGAATTTTATATAAATGGAAACATACCATATGTTGTCATCATTTTGTCTGGCTTCTTTCACTCAGCATAATTATTTTGAGATTTATCCATATTGTTGTATGTTCCAATAGTAAATTCTTTTTTATTTATGAGTAGTATTCCCTTCTATGTATACACCACAATTTGTTTATCCATTGATGACTTTGTTAATCAACATTTACGTTGTCTCCAGTTTTTAACTATTACAAACAAAACTGCTCTGAATATTTGTGTACAATTTCCCTCTAACTTCTGTTTTAGCGGAATTTCACAAATTTTTATGTTACATTTTAATTGTCATTCAGTTCAAGAAACTTCCTAATTTCCCTTTGGATGTCTTTGTACCATGGATGATTTAGAAGTATGTTGTTTAGTTTCCAAATATCTGGGTATTTTCTAGATATCTTTCTATTATTGCTTTCTAACTTAATTCTACCATAATTGGAGAGCATACTTTGTGTGACTTTAATCCTTTGAAAATTTGAGATTTGTTTTATATAGCCCATGATATCATCTATCTTGGTAAATGTTCTGTGTGCCCTTGAAAAGAATGTGTATTCTGCTGGTGCTGGGTAGAATGTTCTATTAATGCCAATTAGATTAAGTTTGTTGATAGTGTTGTTCAAGTCTTCTATATCCTTACTAATTTTCTCAATTTGTTTTCTCAATTACTGAGAGAGAGGTATTGTGAATTCAATTGTAATTTGTTTATTTCTCCTTGAAGTTTTGTCAGTTTTCCTTCACGAATTTTGAACCTCTGTTATCAGATTTGCAAACATTTAGGATTGATGTGTCCTCTAGGTAGTTTGACATCTTTATCATAATGAAATGACACCCTTTATCCCTGATATTATTTGCATTGAAGTTCACTTCATCTGTTACTAATAAAGACACTTCAGCTTTCTTTGATTAGTGTTCCATGGTATATATTTTTCCTTCCCTTGCTTTTAACCTGTTCTATCTTTATATTTAAAGTGAGTTTCTTACAGACAGCCTATAGCTGGGTCTTGCCATTTTATCCAATATATGACAACCTCTGCCTTTTAATTGGACACATTTAAGGTGATTACTCATACAGTTGGGTTTAAATTGACCATATTTCTATTTGTTTTCTATTTCTTCCGTCTGTTCTTTGTTCCTTTTACCTTTTCTTCTGGTTTCTTTTGGATTAATTAGGTGAGTTTTATAATTATACTTTATCTTCTTTGTTGGCTTCTTACTTATAATTCTTTGCTTTTTTATTTTGGTCTTTGCTGAAGGTTTATAGTAACACTTTTAACTTATTACAGCCTTCTTTCAAGTGACATATCACTTCATGTTTAGTATAGGAACCTCACAACAGCACCTCCATTCTTTGTACTAAAGTTGTCATACATCTATTTCTACATAATAAATAGTAGTCAATTCTCTCTTAAAGAAATTTTAATAATGAGAAAAACATGTATTTTATATTTCCCACATACTTATCATTTTTAGAGCTTTGTATCCCTAAATGTCTAGATCCATACTTCCAGCTGGTAACATTTTCCTTCTGCCTGCCTTTAACATTTCCCATGCCACATTTCATCTAGTGATGAATTATTTCAGCTTCTGTATATCTAAAAATATTTTTATTTTGCCTTCACTGATGAAAATTATTTTCACCGACTATAGACAGTTTATTAAAGATATTGCTCACTGTCACTTGATTGGCATTATTTTTGATGAGATATCTGCTGTCCTCCTTATTGTTGGTCCTCTGTAAGTAATGTGTCCTTTTCTTCTGGTTGCTTTTATAATTTTCTCTTTATCACTGTCTTTGAGAAATCTTACTATGCTGTCCCTCAGTATACTTTTCTTCATGTCTCTTGTGCTTGAAGTTTGTTGAGCTTCTTGGATCTATGGATTTATAGTAGTAATCACATTTGGAAGAAATTTGGCCTTTTATTTCTTCAAATATTTTTCTGATCCCCACTCATTTTCAAATACTCCAATTACATGCAGCTTGGTTTTCCTATAGTTCACTGACGCTGTGTTCATTTTTTATGTTATTATTTTTCTCTGTGTGTTTCATTTTGGATAATCTGTATTTCTACTTCATCAAGTTAGCAATCTTTTTTCTGCAGTATCTAATCTGCTATTTCAGCTATCTAGTGTAGAAGTGTAGTTTTCATCTCACACATTGTAATTTTCATCTCTAGAAGTTCAGGTTTGGTCTTTTGTATATCTTCCTTGGCCCTCCTTATTATTTTCATTCTTTCTCCTGTATTTCTGAACATGCGAAATAATGTTATAACTGTTCTTATTGTCCATGTCTGCTAAATATGTAATTTGTGTCAGTTCTAAGTTGGTTTTTATTGCTTCTTATACTTACTATAGGTCTTATTTTCCTGCTTTTTGGCTTGGAAATTTCTGATTGAATGCGAGACATTGTGAATTTTGCATTTTGGGGCACTTGATAGCTTTGTATTCTCATAAATACTATGAAAGTTTGTTTTGGGGGCATAGTTAAGTAACATAGATATACGCCTTTCAAGTATGGCTCTTAAGCTTGTTAAAAAGAGGCAAAGCTCCATTTAGTCTAGGGCCAACGTTACCCCACAGCTAACGCAAGATCCTCCTGAATAATCTGTCTGATGCCTCATGACTGATTTGTTTTCCCACTCTGACTGGTGGGAGTAAGAACTGTTTGAGTTTCAGGATTGTTCCCTCAAATCCTTTTGGCTGTGTTTCAGCCTTAAGGCTGAAGTTTTCTCACACACATGTGGTGATAGGTACTCAGCTGAAGACTTGATCAGGCTCTTTGCAAATCTCCAGTGTTGTCATCCTGTCTAGTTCTCTCATCTGCTGTACTCTGCCCTGAAAACTACAGCTGCCTCATTTTCTCCATATTCTAGCCCAGTCTCCTCAACTCACGAAGACAGACAGAAGCCTGGCTTCCCCATTCCTGCCACCAGCTTGTAATCTCAGTTCAGGCAATAAGCTGGGGAAAGCATAGAACTATTTCCCATCTCTTAGGGATCACTATCTTTTTTCACTGGCTACCTGATCTTTTGGAAACTGTTGTTTCATATCTTTTGTCTGCTTTTTAGCTGTTTCAGGCACGCAGGTAAGTGTGACCTCTGTTATTCCATCTTGGCTGAAAGCAGAATTCTTGCTATCATTTGAGTACTAATATATGCCAGGCCCTATTCACAGCACTTTACCTCAGCCCCTTTTAAACCACTAACCGCTGCTCACCCCCTTGCTTAGAATCCTCATCCTTTGCATCTCTGTGCTCTGAGTTGGGAAATCAGGGAACGGAGACAATGGGTCTCAATGCCCCTGTCTCAGAGCAGATTAGGAGGCCCTTGTTACTGGAGTTGGCTTAATGCTTTACTAACTTCTCAAAAAGCCAAACAGCCTGTAGTAGGAACACTGGTGTCAACTCTAATTTCTCTGATACTCCATTTAAATAAAGTCATTACCCAAAGGCCCCCAGGTATTTAAAGAACAATCTAACAATATGGCTACTGCCTCATGTGCATGGGGAATGATGTTCTCCCTGGAGTGCTGTGTGTGTTGCACATTCTTATTTTAAAACCAAATGGGTCTCAGCTCATGGAGACAGAGAATACTGCCCCCAACAGAATATCTGGACTTTCTAGAAGGTATTGCATGTGGTTAGGCCTGAGTGGGCCAAAAGGTCAGAAGCAGAGATTCCATGTGACCCATGAGATGGCCTAACAACAACACACATCAAATGATTAAGGGTCACATCCAGTACCTCATCTGGTCCTGAAGATCTGAGTCAGCTGACATAGGCCAGAGTCCTAGAATCTTTAGGTGCGACCATCAGCAACCATAATGTGGGGTCAACAATCAGCAGCCAATGTTTCCTGAGCACTTACCATGCTCCAGATAAACCACCCCCATTTATCAGATGAGAAAACCAAGGTATAGAGAGGCAGAATGACTCATCAGCCCCACAGCTGGTATGTAGAAGAACTAAGATTTAAACCCAGGCCAACAGGTTCAATGCACTAGAGTCACTGTAATAAAGTTCAGACTCCCAGTCTAGCACAGAAGTCAACCCCTCTCCCCAATTTGGCTCTTTCACATGCGTATTATTTAGTTTTTGCTGCATAAAAAAAATTCCAAAACTTGGAGCTTAGAAACACACATATGCTAAGAAGATGGCAGAGTAGGAAATACCAGGAATCTGTCTCCCCATCTAGACAAGAATTGCACTGGCAGCCTCTATGCCAGGTATCCATTTTGGAACCCTAGAGTATATTGAAGGCTTGCAACTTCCAGAGAAAGGCTTAGACAGTAAATGGCAGTCAATATAAGTAATCTTAGCTGTAACTCAGCAGCAGGTATCCATTCCCCACCATTCTCAGCCATGTGTAATCAGTTGTGCATGTGTTCCTGAAGTAGCTTGTACACAGCTTGCAGGAGCCCGAATGGGCAAAACAGGACCCTGCCCTCCAAATATCAGGGATATCTGATCACTAATTTCTGCTTCTGATTACAGAAGTACAGACAAAGAGACAAGTGGCTATTGTTGCTGCACCTTCCCCCACTTTTACTTGTCTCTCCCTCTGAATAAAGTGAGTTCCAGGCAATTTTAAAAGCCAATGCCCCTTTTTCCTCCTTAGTTTTTCTCTTTTTTCCCCTTTTGGGAGGTAGACAGTAAAAGCTAGGGCATTCAAAAACAACTGCACGTATAGGGGAAATTAGAAAGTGACCATGAATGCCCAGCGAAAGGCTCAGAAAAGATCTTAAGAGACCATAAGTTTACACCTCAAGCTTATCCTCAACACAGAGACAGTCTATAAAAATCAATAAAATAAAGATAACAAAAAAGCACTAAACCCCAGAGAAGGAAAACCTGATGCCAGAGTTACCACATTGCTAGGTACAAATGTACAGTTTTCAACAAAAAAAATCATAAGACATACAAAGAAATAGGAAAATATGGACCATTCAAAGGAAAAAATTAATAAACAGAAACTGTCTCTGAGAAAGATCTGATGGCATATATACTAGACAAAGACATTAAAACGATTGTCTTAAAGATGCTTAGAAAACTAAGGGAAGATGTGGAGAAAGTCAAGAACTACTGTCTTAGTTCATTTTCCATTGCTGTACTAGAATACCACAGACTGGGTAATTTATATATATGTATACGTATATGTATATGTATATGTATATGTATATGTATATGTATATGTATATGTATATGTATATGTATACGTATTTTTTTAATTGAGACAGTCTTACTCTGTGACCCAGGGTAGAGTGCAGTAGTGCGATCTTGGCTCACTGCAATCCCCACTGACCAGGTTCAAGTAATTCTTGTGCCTCAGCCTCCTGAGTAGTTGGGACTACAGATGTGCACCACCATGTCTGGCTAATTTTTGTATTTTTAGTAGAGATGGGGTTTCACCATGTTGGCCAGGCTGGTCTCGAACTCCTGACCTCAAGTTATCCTCCCACCTCGGCCTCCCAAAGTGCTGAGATTACAGGTGTAAGCCATCATGCCCAGCCTAATTTATATATTTTAAAAATAAGTTTATTTAGGTCATGGTTCTGGAGGCTGGGAAGTCCAAAAGCATGACTCTGGCATTTGGTAGATCCTTTTTGCTGCATGCATTATAACATAATGGAGAGCATCACATGATGACAGGGCAAGAGGGTGCTAGCTCAGATCCCTCCTCCTCTTTTTATAAAACCACCAGTCCCATCATGGGATCCTCACCCTGATAGCATCATCTAACCCTAATTACCTCCCAAAGACCCCACCTCTAAATCTCATCAACATATGAATTTGGTGGTTAAGTTTCCAACACATGAAATTTGGAGAACATGTTAAAACCATAGGAAATATGCATGAAAAAATGAAAATACCAATAGATAGAAAACCTAAAATAAAACAGAAACAAATTCTGGAGTTGGAAAGCACAATAACTGAAATTAAAAATGCACCAGAAAGATTCAAAGATTTAAGCAGGCAGAAGGAATCATGAACTTGAAGACAGAATGATGGAAATTATGGATTCTGAAGAATAGAAAGGAAAAACAGTGAGGAAAAGTGAATAGAACCTAAGGGAGACTTGTGGGACATCATCAAGCAGACAAATATATGCATTGTGGGAGTCTCAGAAGGGAAAAAGAGAAAGGGGCACAGAAAATATTTGAAAAAAATAATATCTGAAAACTTCCTAAATTTAATGAAAGACATGAATATAAACATCCAAGAAGCTCAGTGACCTCCAAGTAAGAAGAACTCAAAGATCCACACCAGGATGCATTATAATCAAACTTTTGAAAGATAAAAGCATCGGGGAAAAGGAATTTATCACATACAATTGATCTTCAATAAGATTATCTACAGGTTTTTTCATCAGAAACTTTGGAGGCCAGAAGACAATAAGCTGATATATTCAAAGTGCTAAAAGACAAAGCTGTCAATCAAGAATCCTATATCTGGAAAAACTGTCCTTTAAAAGGTGTTCTAATGAATAGAACAACCAGACAGAAGAAAGTAAGAAATAGAGGACTTAGCACAATGAACCAACCAGATCCAAAAAGCATATACAGAACATTATTCCCAATAACAACAGCATACACATCCTTCTCAGCTGCCCATGGGACATTTTCCAGGACCAAAAACACATTAGACAAAAAATTAAGTCTCAATATATTTCAAAATATAGATTACAAGGTATCTTCTCCAACCGCAATGGAATAAAGTTAGAAATCAGTAATAGAAGTAAAACTGGAAAATTCACAAATTTGTGGGAATCAAACAACACACTCTTCAACAACTAATGGACCAAAGAAGAAATCAAAGGGAAACTTGAAAATACTTAAAGATGAGTGAAAATGAAAACACAACGTACCATACCAAAACATATGGGATGCAGTGAAAGCAGTGCTAAGAGGAAAATTTATAGCTATAAATGATTAAGTTTAAAAAAGCAAGAAAGATCTCAAATCAGCAACCTAATGTTACAGTTTAACAAACTAGAAAAAGAAGAACAAACTAAAGCCAAAGCTAGGAGAAGGAAGAAAACAATGAAAATTGGAGCAGAGATAAATGAAATAGATAATACGAAAACAAGAGAAAACCAATAAAACCAAAAGTTTGTTCTCTGAAAAGATTAACAAAATTGACAAACTTTTACTTAGATGAACTAAGAAAAAAAGAAAGGAGACTCAAATTACTAAAATAAAAAATGAAAGTGGGGACCTTGCTACCAATTTTACAGAAATAAAAAGAATTATATGAGAATACTATGAAAGACTGTATGCCAACAAATTGAATAAGCTAGATGAAATAGACAAATTCCTAGAAACACAAAATCTATGAACACCAGATCACAAAGAAATAGAACATCTGAATAGACCTATAACTATTATAATAAGATAATTGAATCAGTAACCAGAAATCTCTCAACAAAGAAAATCTCTGCATCTGATACCTTCATGGGTGAATTCTGCCAAATATTTAAAGAACTAATCCCAATTATTCCCAAATTTTCCAAAAATAGTGAAGAGCAAGGAACACTTTCTAACTCATTCTATTAAGCCAACATTACCCTGATACTAAAGTCATCTACAAGAAAACTATAGACAAATATCCTTTATGAACAATGATGTGAAAATTCTCAACAAAATACTAACAAACCAAATTTGGCAGCATATAAAAATGTTATACAGCAAGACCTAGCAAAATTTCTTCCTGGAATGCAAGGATAACTCACCACAAGAAAATTGATTAATATAATATATCTCATTAAAAGAATGATGAAACAAAACTGCATTATCATCTCAATGGAAAATAAAACACACGATCATCTCATGATAAAAAAAAAAATACTCACCAAACCAGGAATGAAAAGGAACTACCTCAACATAATAAAAGCCATTATTTAAAAACACACACACAGAGTAAACATCATGCTAAATGGTGGAAGACTGAAAGCAAGCTTTTCCTCTAAGATCAGGAACAAAACAATTTTTATTCAACATAGTACTGGAAGTTCTAGCCAGAGAAATTGGGCAAAAAAATAAATAAATTTAAAAAGAAATAAAATAAACCCAAATTGGAAAGAAAGAGGTAAAATTATCTCTGTTCACAGATGATATGATCTAATATGTAGAAAACTCTAAAGATTTCACAAAGAAACTCTTAGAGCTAATAAATGAGTTCAGCAAAGTAGCAGGATACAAAGCCAACACCAAAAAAATCAGCTGTATTTCTATATACTAACAATAAACAATATTAAAATGGAATTATGAAAACAATTCCATTTACAATAGCATCAAAAAAATACTTAGGAATTAACCAATGAGGTAAAAGACTTCTACAATGAAAACTGCAAAACATTGCTGAAAGAAGTTTAAGATATAAGGAAAAACATATTCTATGTTCATGGATAAGAAGACTTAACATTGTTAAGATGTCAATACTACCCAAAACAATCTACATATTCAATGCAACTCATATCAGAATTCCAATGATGTGTTTTTCAGAAATAGAAAAACTCATCCTAAAATTCATATGGAATCTTAAGGGACCCCAATAGCCAAAACAATCTTGTAAAAGAACAAATTTGGAAGACAACAAATGTACTACAAAACTACAGTAATCAAAACAGTATGGTAATGGTATAAAGACAGAAATATAGACCATGGAGTAGAATGGAGACCCCAGAAGTAAACCCTCACATACATGGTCAAATGATTTTTGATAAGGGCACTAAGACTATTCAGTGGCAAAAGAACAGTCTTCAACACATGGTGCTAGAAAAACTGGATATCCACATGGAAAAGAATGAAGTTGGACCCACACTTAACACCATATACATAAATTAACTCAAAACAGATTAAAGACCTAAATATAAGACTCAAAACAATATAACTCTTAGAAGAAAACATATGGCAAAATCTTCAGGACATCAGATTTGACGATGATTTCTTGGATATGACAGCAAAGGCACAAGCAATATACAAATAAATAGACAGATTAAACTTCATAAAAATTTAAAATTTTCTGCATTAAAAGATACTGTCAACAGAGTAAAAAGCAACCTTTAAAATGGGGGAAAATATTGCAAATCATTTTATAAGGGATTAATATCCAGAATATATAGAGAACTCCTAAAATGCAACAACAACAAAAACTGGATTCAAAAATGGGCAAATTGCTTAAATAGAGACTTCTCAAAAAAATTCAAATAGCCAATAAGCAAATAAAAAAATGCTCAACATCATTAATCATTAGGGAAATGCAGATCAAAATCACAATGAGATACCACCTCAGACGCATTAAGATGGCAACTATTAAAAAAAAAAATAAATAAATAAATAAATAATTAATTAACAAGTGTGGCAAGGATGTAGAGAAATCGGAACTCTTGTGCACTGTTGGTGGGAATGTAAAATGGTGCAGCCACTATGGAAGACAGTATGGTAGTTCCCCACAAAGTTAAAAACACAATTACCAAATGACCCTGCAATTCCACTTCTGGGTACATATGCAAAAGAATTGAAAGCAGAGTTTGGAAGGGATACTTATTTATTCATGTTTTTAGAAGCATTATTCATAATTGCTGAAAGTGGAAGCAACCCAAGTGACCATTGAAAAATGAATGGATAAGCAAAATGTGATATATACATACAACATAATATGATCCAGCCTTAAAAATAAAGGGAATTCTGGCACATGTTACATGGATAAAACTTGAGGGCATTATGTTAAGTGAAATAAGTCAGTCATAAAAGGACAAATACTGTATGATTCTATTTATATGAGATACTTAGAATAGGCAAAATCATAGAAACAGAAAGTAGAGAGGTAGTTGCCAGGGGCTGAGCAGGTGATGGAGGAGGGGATAGGGAGTTAGTGTTTAATGGGTATAGAGTTTCAGATTCACAAGATGAAAAGTGTTAGGGAGACGCATGTGATGGTTGCACATTATGAATGTACTTAATACCACTGACCTCTATACTGTACTTAAAAATGGTTAAGATGGTCAATTTATGTTATGTGTATTTTATTTACAAACAAAAATTCATTCCCTCTCAAATGGGGAGTTTCTGGGAAAACACACACACACAAACACGTGTATTTCTAATGATTCTCTGGGTTATGTCTAGCTGACCCACAAGTCCAGGCTGGCTCAGCTGGGGCTGGATGGCCTCAGACAGCTTCAGTCACCTGTTTTGGCCTCAAATGGGGCATCTCTCCACGTGGTCTCAAATCCTTGAGCAGCCAATGATGGCAGTCACAGGCTGGCCCCACACACAAGCATCTTTCAAGTCCCTGATTGTATTATGTTATTGTCATCTTGCCCAAAGCAAATTGTCAAGCCAAGCCCAGATTCGAGGTGTGGAGAAACAGATTCAGCCTCCTGATCAGAGGAACTGAAACATCACATCCCAGAAGGCATGCATTTGGGGTGGGGGGAGCTTGCGGGCACACCGGATCTAACACACCACATCTTCAGCTTCACCTATCGCTACCCTCCCTCCACCTGTCTGCTGCTGAAGTTTCAAAAATGCTCTGGTCTTCCACAAATGTTGCTCCCTATGCCTGAGATGTTGTTTCCTCAGCTCCTAGGAAACTCATGTGTCTTTCAAAACTCTTTCAAAATACCTCCTCTGGGAAGCCTTCTCTGACTATCCACTCCAGACACCCAGCAGGCTGGGTTAAGGCCTCCTCTGCTCTCCCCCGCATCTCCTTCTCATCCCTCTCACACACTTGTCACTCTGTGGTGTGTGCCCCTCCGACACCCACTAGGAGGCTGGAAGCCCAGGTCTGGAGCAGCATCTTAGAACTAAAATGCCTAGCACAGGGCCTAAAATAAAGGATTAACTCGGTAAATGCTTTGGGGGATGGGAGGAAAAAAGGGAGGGAGGGATGGAGTTAGAGAGAGAAGTGAATGAATGAGCCTTGGGTGAAAGGGTCAGGGTAACCTGGGATCAGATGCCACGCCTAGGTCAGGTAACAGCTGCCCAAAGACCCACTACCCCTAGCATGGAACCCAGAGAATATTTTCCCACAGGGGAGGAAAACATTTACTAGCTAACAACCAAGTTAATGACTACCTGCAGGGGTGTTGCCAAGGAGATGGGCAGGCACCCAAGATGGATGATAGGCTTGACCTGGCCCAGGTGAGGTCAGGGGAGGTGATGTTAGATCTGAGACTGAGAGATGCAGGAGAAAGGAGAGGAAAGTTGTCGGGGGCAGGAGGAGCAGCATGCATGTTGCCTCCTGAGGTGGGGGAGGCAGGGCTTGTCTGAGGAGCTGAAGGAAGACCTTGGAGCTGCCACTCAGGGAAGGAGGCAGGAGGGCACTGTGCGAGGCTGGGAGAGTGGTCAGAGCCTGGAGGAGTTCTTAGGTCCTGCTCAGGAATGCCGCACAGCTTAAAGACAGCTGTGGGGAAAGGGGAGAGGCTGAGACTCAGCCCTAGATGGCCTGGGGTCTCAAGAGGAGGAGCAAGGTAGCAGCTCAGATGCCAAAATCAGGGACAATAAGGAAAATAGCAAATGCCCCTCTACCACCTACCATTACAGGCAAGGTACAGTGCCAAATGTTTGTTCATTCAATCTGCACAACAACCCAGAGGGGAGTGTTATCTTATTATTCCCATTTAACAGATGAAGAAACTGAGTCAATCAGAGAGGCTGAGTGACTTGACCAAAGTCACACAGCTAAGAAAGTGGTAGAGCTGGGCTTCAAACCCAGATTATGTCCCAACAGCAGGGTCTGTGCTCTTACCCATTACCCTCTCACTTGGTTATTAGACAGTCATTTAACAAGCATTCCTTAATCACTTTGTGGATGCAGATACTGCCCTCAGTGATGAGGATATGACAGGGAACAAAAGAGACTTGGTCTTAATCTCTTGGTGCTGATGCACCAGCTGGTCAAGAAGTAAACCACAAACATCAGATAGAGATGTGTGCTATGTGCAAATGAAGGGACACAATGCAACAGAAGTGATGGTGGAGGATGCGGGGACAGAGCTGGATGAGTGTCTGGAGAGCCCCTAGGAGGAGGTGACATTTGTGCTGAGCTCTCAATCTCATGAGAGGATGAGGAAGAAGAGCCTCCCAGGGAGAGGAAAGAGCAGGTGCAAAGGCCCTGATGCAGAAATGCATTCTGCGTAATTGAGAAACTGAGTGTATGAGTCAGATCTTACATTGCTATAAAAAAGTACTTGAGGCCAGGTGCGGTGGCTCATGCCTATAATCCCAACACTTTGGGATGCCAAGGTGGGTGGATCATTTGAGGTCAGCAGTTCAAGACCAGCCTGGCCAACATGGCGAAACCCCATCTCTACTAATACAAAAAATTAGCCAGGTGTGGTGGTGCATGCCTGTACTCCCAGCTACTTAGGAGGCTGAGGTGGGAGAATCACTTGAACCCAGGAGGCGGAGGTTGCAGTGAGCCGAGATTGTGCCACTGCATTCCAGCCTTGGAGACAGAATGAGACTCTGTCTCAAAAAAATAATAAAATAAAATAAAATAAAACAAAAAGTACTTGAGGCTGGATAATTTATAAAGAAAAGAGGTTTAATTTGCTCACGATTCCACAGGCTGTACAGGAAGCATGGAGACTTCTGCTTCTGGGGAGGCCTCAGGAAACTTACAATCATCACGGAAGGCAAAGGGGAAGCGGGCGCATCTTACATGGCCAGAGCTGGAGGAAGAGAGGGCAAGGCGGGAGGTGCTACACACTTTCAAACAACCAGATCTCCTGAGAACTCACTCACCATATAGTACCAAGGGGGGTGGTACTAAACCATTCATGAGAACTACCCTCATGATCCAGTCACCTCCCACCAGGCCCCACCTCCAACACTGAGGATTACAATTCAATGTGAGATTTGGGTGGGAGGTGGGATCACACACCCAAACCATATTACTGAGCAGAGGTCAGTGTAGTGGAAACAATGAGTGAGAGCAGAGGGCAGGAGACAAGGTCAGAGGGACAGGCAGGGGCAGATCGGGTGGACCTCGGGGCTACATGAGCTGCCATCCTCTGAGTGCCCTCCAGACCCAACCTCAGCCTCCTGCCAGGAGACTGATCTGAATGGATGGCATCAATAGGGTTCCTGTGCCCTCTTGTGCCCCAGCTTCTGTGTGTTCTGGAAGCACCAGAGCAGACCAAGGAACAGGAGTGGAAAGACATTGGGTGTTTATTCCCTGGCTCCCTCCCTCTTAACTATAGCTGCAATGGCTCTCTTTCTCTCCTGAGGCCCCAGCTCCATCCAGTGACCCCTCTTCTGAGGCTGCAGCTCTCTCTGAGGTCTGGTAACAGCTTCCTTCTGGACCGGGATGGAAACAGTCCCCCACTGTTGCCGGCCCCCAATGGCCTCACCATCCCCTGCTGCCTTCCTGCATCCCTGCCACACCTTGGTGAATTGCCCTCCACTACCCTCCCTTCAATCACCCTCTCCCATTGGTCCTTGGTGGTCTGCTCCCTGCTAAGACCCTGACTGATAGTGGATACTCCTTGATGAGCCTTCAGATTTCATTTGAAGTGCAATGGGGAAGCCTCTAGAGAGTTTAAGCTGGGGAGGGACTTACTCTGCTTCAACTTTTATGAAGAACCTCCTGGCTGCTATAGAAATGGATGGGAAGAGGGGACAAGAATAGACAGGGGACATATTGGGGACGATTGCAGGGTCTAGGCAGATATAATGAAGTCTGGTCCAAGGTGGAGGCAGTAGATAGAGGACCCAGGCCAGATGGGTCCTTCAGATAGTAGCTTCAGCTCCTGAACCTTTGGCCCCTGAGGATCTTGTCCAGGGTCCTGAATTCCCCCAGTGCAGGGGAACTGGTGGGTACAGAACCAAGATCCCCCCCAAGGCTGAGGCAGAGTTAGGGAAGCTCAGCGTGGAGGGAGGGCTCCTTGAGGCAGTGGGCCCTCTAGGATTCAAGAAGGATGGGTGGAGCGGGGCATGAGTGGAGCCAGCAGCTGCTCTGGGCCTGGGGCAGAGCTGCCTTGAGCAGGGATGTCATGAAGCCCATCCGTCCCACAGCTCTGTGAGCCACTCAGGCACTGGTCCAGAGCCATAATCTTCTTCCTTGCTGTCCATATAATTGCTTCAATCTCCCTTTGATTTGCAGGAAGTTGTGGCATCTGGGCAGGAGATAGACGCCACTGGTCCTCGGTCATTTCCCAGTGAGCAGAACCCAACCAAGGTCCCATGCCCTGCCCTGCAGCCCCCTTCACACTCCAGCCCTGGAGTGGTGGGATTGGGGCATCTCTGGCTGGTGTGCAAGCCAGGAAGTTTGGGTGTCTTTTCCAAGTTGGCCAGTTTTGTGTGGAGGAGGGATTCGTTGGGGGATGCTGGGCCAGTTGCTTAGCCTCTCTGAGCCTCACTTTTCTCATCTGGGAAATGGGCTAACACCTACCTCACAGGGCTGTTGTGAACCCTGAGTGAGATGCTGATATAGTTTGGATATTTGTCCCCACCCAAATCTCATGTTGAAATGTAATCCCTACTGTTGGAAGTGGGGCCTCGTGGGAGGTGTTTGGATCATGGGGGCAGGTGCCTCATGAATGGCTTGGGCCACCCTCTTTGTGATAAGTGAGCTCTCTGAGTTGACAGGAGATTCCAGTCATTTAAAAGTGTGTGGCCCCTCCCCCAGACTCTCTATCTCTTGTTCCTGCTTTTGCCATGTGACCTGCTTGTTCCCTCTTTGCCTTCCACCATGATTGCAAGCTTCCAGAGGCTTCCCTAGAAGCAGATACTGGCACTGTGCTTCCTGTTCAGCCTGTAGAGCCGTGAGCCAGTTAAACCTCTTTTCTTGTAAATTACCCAGCCTCAGGCATTTCTTTATAGCAATGCAAGGACAGCCTAATACAGATGCCAAGGCCGAGGGCTGTGCCTGGCACTCTGCAGCTGCACCACATGAGTGAGTCCATCCCTCCTGCAGAGAGCTCAGCACTGACAATTGTCCCAGAATCCAACACTCGCGTCATTCAGCCTTCAGTGTTCCCATAGGCCTCTATTCCCCACTCAGGACCATCAAAGCATCAGGTGGGCAGCCACCACAGCCTTTTCCAGCTTGTACAGTAGGGGCCCTTATTTCTCTGCTGAGCAACAGCCTTATAGCCCCGATCACTAATCACTGCACCCCCAGCCTCATGAGCCTGTTGGTTACCTTTGAGAGATGCTGAAGCCTCCCCTGCCCTAGAGCTGTGGCAGGAGAAAAGACACACCGTTGGCCAAGTAGCTGGTGCGTCCCCGGCCCTGTGTTCACAGGAGCCTCCTGTGCCCTATTCCGTCCAAGACTGTGCGTGGGCAGGAGGGGTCAGGAACCACAAGGACGTACACTGGACATGCCAGCCACCTCTGGGAGCAGGACGCTTACCTGGAGACCCAAGAATAGAGCCTGCTGGGTGCACACGTGAGTGCTGAGTGACAGCAGTGATCAGATCTTTGGCCTGTCAGCACCTGGGAATAATTACAATCCTAAAAAAGCCCTCATTATTTCTACCAGGGCCGTGGTGCCCTTTGGAAAAGTGGATGTTTCCTGCCAGATCATCCCCTGAAGCTGCATTTGTCACAGGCTATTGTGTAAATCCATGTTTGGCCCATTTTTTAAAAATGTGATTTATCCACTTGGCTGGCCTTAACGCTCCTTCTCCAAACTCTCAAAATGTGGCTGATCTCAGGAGCCCACGGAGGAACCATAAAGCATCACAGGGGAGCGGCCTGGTTGGGTCCAGCCTGGGGCTCTGAACTCCTCGTGCTGCCCCAGAGAGCCAGCATGGCCAATACGGGCAGCCAAGGTGAGGGAGGGTGTTCTGCTCCAGAGCAGCAACCATTCAGGAACAGTGGAGGGACAGAACCTGGGATCTGGAGGAGGCTCAACTTCAGACTTATTCACCCCACCAAGGCTCACTGTGGTTCTACCCTGTGCAGCCCTGTGTCGGGCCTGGGCTGCAGCAGTGAAGAGACAAGGTCCCTGCATCCCAAGAGCTGACACTGTGGAATGGGAAGGCAGAAAGAGACAGATAAACAATGCATCAGCAAGACTATTCCAGTTAGGGACAGGTACAGCGAAGAAATCAAAACTGGGTCACGCTATTGGGGTGGGGAAAGGACAGTGCCCTTCAGATGCTGGGTCAGTGACGGTCTTTGTGAGAAGGGAACATTTGAGCTGAGACCTCAATGGGAGATGAAAGACAGAGCAGTTAGTTTTGCCTGGTGGGATCGGGAAGGTTCCAAGAAGGAGACGCGATGTCATGGTGGATGCTTAGAATTGGACCAGATGGGAGAGGGGAAGTGTCTTCAGGGTATTCTAGATGGGGCAATACAGGAGCCAAGGCCTACAGAAGTGCAGGTTCATAACATGTTGGGGGAATGTCTACTGTGGCCAGAGTGGAGCTGGAAGCGTCCTGGGGCCATCATGTGACAGATCTCAAGTCCTGTGCTATAGATAGAACCCTCTCCTGAGACATGGGGAACCCTCTAAAGAAGTTAGACCTTGTGACTTCTAAGGCCCCTTCCAGCTTTCAACTTCCATAAGGCAAGCTTGCAAAGGCTGTTGGCTTTAGTTGAGTGAAAACTGAATGCAAATAAACTTTTTAAAGTTAATAAGCTCGTTAAAAATAGATCTGGGGTGTCATGAAGTCCTGGAGTTCACAGAGACCAGAGGTGGTAGGGGAGACCAAACCTTAGTGGCCCAGGGTCCCTCACGGGGGGCTGTGCACAGATGGACACAGGCCAGGGAAGGATTTCCATTCTCCTCCAAACAGTCATTCCCCTCCACCCTGCCCACCCACTGCAAGTGCCAGCAACACCCAGAGGTCCCCTGCTCTTGAATCCTGGCCCAACCCCCTGGGGTAAAGTCCTAGAAGGCCGTCCCCCCGCAAAAAAAAAAACAACAAAAAAAAAAACCCAGCACAAACCAGGTCAACCTTGTTCCCCTCCTATTTTACATCAAGCAGCTAGCCCACCCTTTGGGAGCAACAGGCTCATTTCTCTTCCTGGCTCACTAAACAGCAGGACCCTGCAACTCTCACAGCAGGCGACTGGAGAAAGTTTTCTAAAACTTCAGACCCTTTGATGGAGAAGTCAGCCTAATGAATAATTGAGACTTCTGGGCTTCCTGAGAACACCATGGATGGAGGTGTCCCACTTCCTCCAGGAAAGGAGAGCTTCGGAGGGCTGCGCGGAGGCAAAGAAAAGCCTTTACTTAAAGATGAGTCAGGAAGGCAGAGGGCTTGGGTGGAAAGGGCTGGAGGCGGCCAGGGGAGGCGGGTGCAGGGGCACTGGCTTCTGGTGAGCACTGCATGCAATTAGGCAATTCATGATTAGAGCACGGCTCTGCACTCAGACCTGGGTATGAAGCCCGTTTACATAATACAAGGTCAAAAGCCCAGCTCATGCTCTCTTCCAAATGGCCAGATGGGTGGAAAGGCCATGCCCAAGATAGTACCAGCCTGACAGCCAGCCACCCAGCCAGTGGACCCATAGGAAGGAGAGACCTTTCCCCACCCAGCATCCATTCATGACCCACACACACCCCTGACCCCACGACACCCCAGAAGGGCTCTGCTTGCTCTGGCTTGAGCCACGTGCCTGCCTCTGCACCAATTGCAGCAACCACTTGGATGGGAACTTGTGATTGGTCACTTCCGGGTCACATACTCCTATGCGGGAAGGGAGGTAGTGGATTGGCAACGCAACCAAGATAACACAGAGTATGAAGGAGCAAACAGGAAAGAAATGAAGGGGTTGCAGAATGGAGAGAGGAGGGAATGTTACTGGGTACTTGGCGGGCATTCAAATGCCTTGGTGATCTGGCCCCAGGCTACCTATCCAGCCCCTTCCAGTCACACCCCTACTGCACTCAGCCTGACTCATCTGAATATTTGCAGGGTCCTCAGTGCTGCGCACTCACTCCACCGTAGGTCTTGCCCAGGGGTTCCCTCTGCCTCGGATGACTTCTACCACCTGCACAGCAAAGCCAGTCTTGGGTGTCACCTTCTCTGGTAAATCTTCCATCCTGCCCACGGGCATACTGTGTTTGGTCTCCCTCGGTTCATAGCCCCCCTGCCCAGCTACCCCCACTCCCTGCCCTTGAGAACAGAGATTTGATCTTATTCTCTTCCGTTTCACTAGTGTCTTGCACATTTTCTGGCACCCTGTCACCTCAATGAATGTCTTTAGAATGAATCCATTAATGAATTAATTGCAGTTATTAGCAGAACTGATCTTTTGTGTATCTGGCAACAGCAGCTGCACTCCATGTGCTGTGGTTTAACAAGTCTTGGGGAGATGTCCTTGTCCCAGATTGTATTCCTGATAGGCATCCTAAGAGTAGTTTCTTTCCCTCTCTGACCTTGCTTTCCTTATCTGTGAAATGGGCTCCCTGAACTTTAATGCTGGTTCCAGTCCTGTAAGTCATGGAAAAGACTAGGCTTGGGAAACACAGGGCCAACCTGGGGGACCCTGGATAGGCCCTCCTAGAAGAGCCCTAGGGGACTGGCATCCTGGGAGGCAGAGGGAGCTAGGATGAGAGAAGTTTCCAAGCATATAAAAGTGAAATCCTGCTGAATTCACAATTTTGCTAATATTAGAATACTGTTAGATACTTCCAAACCCAAAAAAAAAAAAATGAGTTCTGAGTCTTGAATTAATCTTTACATTTTCACAGGGAAACTTAGATCTGTCTTTGGAAGTACAATAAAATCTCACTAATGAAAACTGATCATAATTCTAGGCACCTTTGCATTTGCTATGGGAAGAAATGTTTTGCTAAACCAATTAATAATATAAACAAGACTAGAAGTGAAAGTATTTACCCTACTAAAACAAGCAAAGTGTTTGCAAGCCTCTTCTTCACAAATTCATGGGTCCGGAAAGAACCTCAAGATCCTCAAAATTGTTCTCCTCTCTCTAATCCCACCCATGTTTCCTGTACCCAAGTGAGGTCTCAGCGCTGTGATCATAGGTAATAACAAGTAACAGTTAAAAGGGAGCTACTATGTGCTGGAAACTGGGCTGAGAACTTTTAATCCTCACAATTCTACCTCTGACTTCATCTCCTACTGCTCTCCCCACCTTACTATGCTCCAGCCACACCAGTCTTTTCTGAGTTCCGAGCTCACACTCACCTCCAGCGCTTTGCATGTGCTGTTCCTCTGCCTGGGGCTCTCTTCCCCCGCAGCAGCCTTATGGCTGGCTCCTCATTGTTCAAGGCTGAATTCAAACATCACTTCCTCTGAGAAGCCCTCCCTGATCATCCTATCAGACATTTCCCTCCTCCTGTCCATCAGGCCTCAATCCTGTACATCATCTGCAGCTATTGCCTTAGTAGCCCTCATCATGGTCGGAAATCAACCTATTTATTGATGTATTTACTTATATCCCACCTCCCCCGCCAGAGTGTGAGCTCCTTCAGGGCAGAGTCCTTGTCTACCTTTTTCACAATTGCATTCCCACTGCCCAAAACAATGAATTTCTGTCTCCCCAAACCCCAGCCTTGCCCATGGTGCTTTCCAATAAATGCATATTAAACTAACAAATGGATATATAGAAAGTACAGTAGACAAAAAAACTCAGAATAAATCATGAATCAGGCATGAGGTTTATCTTCACTTTATCCAACAAGTTTTCCTGAGTCATTTGAAAGATTGCAAAAGGTCTGTCTGTTCTATTTAAAAGAGTGCCTTGCTTTCTGGACATCTGTATTCACAAATTCATCACCTAAAAGGGATGTCAGCCATTGCATAAGATCCTAAGCACATTTCACAGATGAAAATACTGAGACTCAGAAAGAGAGTTAGATCAGTAAGATCTTGTGTGGTGTCAGAGATGACAAGAAGAACAAGAAGCCAGCTCACTTGGTCTCATATCTGTGTCTAAAGCACTCTGGAGGTGTTTTTAGAATCTTTCATCTGTCACAAGAATTGGCACAACTTTTCTGGAGGCACTGTAGGAATAATAATAATAAAATAATAGTAGGAGTAGCCAAAATGTCTTGAGTGGGTTAAACAGTGTGGTAAACATTTCAAACAACAACCCAAGGGGATGAGTATTATTGTTATCCCCATTTTCCAGAGGATGACACCAGGACCCAGATTCCCTGCCTCCAGTCCCTCACCCGGAGCAGGGACATGCAGGGGACCCTGGAGCACCTTCTGCAGGAGGGCTGGGTGTCAGAGCTGCCTTCTCACCTCACCTGGCTCCATTTAGAGACATTAAAAAGCACTCAAAGCTAGGCTGGGTGCAATGGCTCACACCTGTAATCCCAGCACTTTTGGAGGCGAGGCAGAGGCAGACAGATCACCTGAGGTCAGAATTCGAGAATTCAAGACCAGCCTGGCCAACATGCTGAAACCCTGTCTCTACTAAAAATACAAAAATTAGCCAGGCATGGTGGCAGCCGCCTGTAATCCCAGCTACTCGGGAGGCTGAGGCAGGAGAATTGCTTGAACCTGGACGGCAGAGGTTGTAGTGAGCCAAGATGGCACCACTGCACTACGGCCTAGGCAACAGAGTGAGACTCCATCCCAAAAAAAAAAAAAAAAGCACCCAAAGCTGAGATCACTGAGATTTCTTCATCCTGCAATTTCTATTGAAAATTATTGTCTCTCACTTTTCTTTCCCCCCCCCACCCCCAACCCAAAATATCAAGTCAGTCTTTCCTAGAAACACTTAATGGAGATAAAGGGGATTCGGAGATAATTTTGCCCCATTGAATAGTCACCTGGAGCGAATGAGAGTAGCCATATCCTCATGGGGCCCATCACCTTCTCTCCCCTCCCTGTCCTGTGCCTGCCCACTCCCCTTCCACTCCTCAGAGGCAGCCATGGGAGCTCAGTCACTGGGGGAATTTACATGTTCTCCAGGGCCCCTGCCAAGGTCTGCTTTCCAGAAATCCAGTTCCCACATGAACCTGGCCTGAGGTTACCAGTGAAAGGCTCTGAGCTTCTGGAAAGGAGCAGGGAGGAATCCCCTGGAGAGAAGGCAGAAGCCCCTCAGGCCTTGCTCTGAGATGCCACCAGCACCTGCTTGGTGGTGACACCCTGGAAATCCTCCAGGCCACAAGCCCGGGCCACAAGCTTTTCAGTGCCACTTGAGACAATGCCAGGCTCTCAGTGGGTTAGCAGAGGAAGGTTAAAGCAGGGACAGGAGCCTCTGATGCAGAGAAGCCATGACCCTTAACTATTCAAAAGCACAGCCCATCCCTAGAAGGGCTGGTCAGGGCTGCAAAGGGACGCCAACCTCCTCCTGGGGTCTTCATTGCTCTGGCATTGGGATTCTCTGGAAACTTGCCCTGGCCCGCAGGCAGGGCCCACTGTAGTTACCCTTCATAACAAGAGCTTTCATTAGTTAAGCATCTACTAAAGTGCCAGGCACCATGCAAGGAATTAACACTCTATATATCAGGGTAATCATTGTGAAATTGCCAATTTCGTAGGCTGAAAATATATGTTGAAATAGCAACAGCTTTCTATCATTCAACCTAATACATTCTCCTATTTCATCTCCACAACAACACTGTGAGGTGGCGATCACGTGGGCCCCAAGCTAAGCCCAGCTCTCTCTGCAGGGCCTTGCCGTCCCTCCTGTTATTCTCATTCCTCCTCTGCTTTGCCCCGTTCCCGGGGTCTGTGGCACTCGCCCTCACCACGGTGCCTTTGCTTCTGCTGGGCCTCCCTCTCGAACTGCTTTTCCCTTCCTGTCTTTCACAGGATCACAAGAGGAGCCGCAGAGATGAGCTGAAAAAGATACCATGGCTGCCCTTAAAGGGCTCACCGCCCTGTGTAGACACAGGGTAATTTGTGATTTCAACTCCATGTGTTCAGGGAAAAAAAGAGAGATCTGACTAGTAGCTTAAAAATGCCCAAGATTTTGCCTACACTCCTCTCCATGAATCCCTGCTCCACAATGACTCTAAGCCAGGAGCTCTGAATCTGTGGTTTCCTGGCTTCTATTAACCTGCACCTGCTGAATCTATAGTTGGATGCCTCATGAGAGGTGATTCTGCAGAACTGGCCAAGCAGAAAGGCTGAGCTTGGGGATCAGGGTCTGTGGAGGGATCTGGGCAGGGGAACAGCGGTGTGGAAGGAAGCAAGAAAGAGCTCCGTGGAGCTGGAGAGTGAAGGATGGGGGGTGATATGGTTAGGCTTTGTGTCCCCACCCAAATCTCATCTTGAATTGCAAATCCCCAGGGGTCGAGGGAGAGATCTGCTTCTCTGTGGGAGGTGACTGGATCATAGGGACATTCTCCTTCGTGCTGTTCTTATGGCAGTGAGTGAGTTCCTATGAGATCTGATGGTTTTATAAGTGTCTGGCATTTCCCCTGCTTGCACTTCTCTTTCCTGCCACCATGTGCAGGTCTTTGCTTCCCCTTCTCCTTCCGCCATGATTGTAAGTTTCCTGAGGCCTCCCCAGCCATGCAGAACTGTGCGTCAATTAAATACCTTTCCTTTATAAATTACCCATTCACGGCTATGTCTTTACAGCAGTGTGAGAATGGACTAATACAGGGAGGAGTGGGGGAAAGTCAGGGCAGGTGATGACGCTGCAGAGTTTGGCCAAGGCCAGACTTGAAATGGCAGGCTGAGTTTGAAATCTATTCCAGAGGCTAATTATTTTCACCTAGGTTCTTCCTCTGAGGTGGCTCAAAAGTTGAGTTGTCAGATTAAGCAAATAAAAATATAAGATGGATAGATTCTCATTTACACTTGACTTTCAGCAAAACAATGAATTTTTTTTAGTGTAAGTATGCCCCATACAATATTTGGGACATACTTATACTAAAAAATTATTGTTTATCTAGAACTCAAACATAACCAGGTGTCCTATATTTTATCCAGTAACTCTACTTGGGGACCAGAGCAGGCTAAGAGGAGGCCAGGAATGGGCAGGCTCAGCCCCCTCTCCACCGCAATCTGAAAAGTTTTGCTGCTGTAATTTTAGATTTTGGGAAATCTATGTCAGATCCATTTGAAAATAAGTTTCTGGCTTCAATAATAACACTAAAATGTACATAAAACCATTGTGTAAATTATGGTAAGATCCCTTCAGGGACGTAGACAAGGGGTTAGCAAACGTTTTCCATAAAAGGCCAGATTTAAATATTTAATTGTAATTAATTGTAAATATTTCATAACATTATACAGTTGTAAATATTTGATTATAATAATTAATATTTAATTGAAATATTTAATTACAAAATGTAAATATTTTAGGCTTTGTGTATTATACCATCTCTGTTGAAACAACTCAATTTTGCAGCTACAGTGTGAAAGCAGCTTTAGACACTTAGTAGGTAAATGAATGTGTCTGTTCCAATAAAACTTTATTTACAAAATCAGACTGTGGAGCCAGATATGGCCCATGGGCTATAGTTTGCTGACCCCTCATCTAGACTCTTGGGCACACTCAGTGCTGGCTGAGAGAAATCATGTTCTTTCCATGATGTTCTGTGCACAGGGACAATTCCTCTTAAGAAGCTGAAAATCTAACTGGGGACATCTGTATCTCTCTTCCTGCCACTGATTTGTGGGGTGATCATGGAAAATGTTGCCCTTCCTTTCCTGGGTCTTAGAGGTCCCACTTCCATGATGAAATAGTTGGAGCCCCAGGATCTTCTCCCAAGTCACATCTGATGACCTGGTCCTACCATAACATCTGTCCCCAAGTGGTAGTTGCTATTCTCTCTCCCTCCTTTTCTAAAGTCCCCACTATCTGGTTGCGAGATGAAGACACCATTTACTTATTCTACCCACTTTCGCCCCATGGACAATTTTTTTTTTTTTACATTTCCAGGGACTCCAGATGCCCTGAAAACCCTTCACCCCTGCTGCCTCCTTAGCCACTTACACTGGGCAGAGTGCCCGCAGACAGGGGCACTGAATCTCCCCCATGCAAGTAAACATGTTGGCAGTGCCAACTCACTGCCAGAGACTGGGCCCCCCTAACAGGGAGCTTGCCCACAACTGGGAATGTCTTTAACACCTATTGACGGCTTTTCCCCCATTGCTCTGTGCCAAAGTTGAAACAGTAAAAGGCATCGATTTCCCAGGACTGAGCTGGGGGGCCAAGGTCAAGGCAAGGAAGAGGTGGGTTGTGGGGGACCATGCAAGTTGGTTTTTACATGAAATTATGGTTCTGGCTCTCCCAGTGGCATCTCTTCTGTGCCACCACGACAGACAGCTCTCTGAGAAATGGCAGATTTGTATTTCATTAGGACACTTTAGTCAAAAGATCAATGATGCTTCTCGTAACCTCTCTGCCCATCCACTGGGGCAGGTAAGCCTGGCGAGAAGGCTGCAAAGACCCAGCTAAAATTAGGCAGCTGCCGACAGACACCCAGTTCACAGTCACAGGCGTCGATTACAAAACTGATGCCGGGCTGACGGGCTATAATCGGCCTCCGTGTTCTGTCTTCGTGGGGAGGGACCTTTGTAATGAAGTGGCTCCCTCTCTGGGGAAATGAAGCTATTTGGGGATAGGTTCAGGATTTGGCAGAGTGCAGGAATGGAGGGATGGTGGCGGAGGGGAGGGTGGTCATGGTGTTGGGGTCCGCGTGTGCTTCCTTCACCCAGAGCTTGGCTGTCAGGCTCTGAAGCCCAAAATGAAAAGTAAAGGGCCATCTACTGACCAGCTGAGTGACGCAGGCATCAGCCTCTCTGGCCTCAATATTCCTCACCTGTAAAATGGGCACAACAATGGAATTTCATCAGCGGGTTGTTCTGAGGATTTGGTGACTTGATTGATGCAATCCTATTGGCATAGGGCCTGGCATAAAGGGAACATTTTCTATCTGGAGGCTGGTGTTGATGTCTCCTACTGGGCGCCCCTGAACATCAAACACTCCACCGAGTATTTTTGTTGCCTGATCTTATATAAATGTCACATCAACTTTACGAGGGGTGGTTTCCTTTAAACAGACAAGGAAGATTTAAACAAATATTAAAATCTGCTGGGAAATTGCAGCTTTGGGTTTCAAGCTCAGGTCTGTCTGACACCCAAATCCATTTCTATCTCAGCCCATCCTTTCCCTCTCCTGCTACTCCTCCTCCTCCTCTTCCTCATCCTCTTTCTCCTCCCCTTCCCTTCTTCCTCTCCTCTTCCTCCCACATCCACTGAGCCAGGCCATCTGCTCACAGCTCCTTCATCTCCTGGGGCCTCCTCTCCTCTGCCTGGGCACCTGCTGGCCTTTCCCTCCCTCCAGCCCTCATATGCAGTCCACCTTCAGGGCACGGCCCCTCCTGAAACTCTCCCCAGTTCCCTGGATGGCAGTGCTGTGTTGACTGACTGCCTCACTGCATCTCACCCAGGCTCACTGCTGTTGCATCACGTTTTCTGATGTTTTGAGGGACACCATGGTTCAGGGAGGAGAGGACTGGGCTTTAAGCCAGACAGACCTGGATTCAAATCCCAGCTCAGCAACTTCCAAGCTCTGTCATCACCATCAATTCATTTAACTGCTGACTCCCAGTCCCTTGGGATAATTATACCCACCAAGGCCACCGAGATTGAATGGGAAGAAAATCAGCCATGGTCACTCTGCTGAAACTGGAAGTTCCCTAGGTGCAGGCAGAGTGGGAGGGGGTACGAGGAGGGAGGTGGGGGCAGAGTCACCACCACTCACACCTCCATGGTGCCTGAGGTGGTCATACATTTCACCAAATATTTTCACATCTGCCCCCTTCAGGGACCATGCTGGGACTCTCCTCCCGTCCCCCTGGAGAGATAGAAAGTGAGACCTTCTAGCTAGTTCTGGGCAATGAGTTGTGCAGGTGGAAATACTGTGTCACTTCCCTGTTAAGCATCTAATAGTTGGTACCAAACCCACCAGAGCTGTCCTCTCCCCTGGTATGAGAGCTGCACTGTCACCCAGGGTCCGTGGGTGGACATGTTGAGCACAACTACTCCACCCCGCTCTCGGTGGATTTGTAGGATTCGCAAGAAATAAATATCTGGGTGTTTTAGGCTACTGTGCTTTGAGAGTGTTCCTGAAGCATAGCCTCACCTATCCTGACTGGTCCAGTGCTCAGCATGCTGAAAGCCTCCAGCTAGGCGCCCTCCTTGACTGTTGAACTAAGGGCATGAGCTGCCCCTCTGATGCTGCTCCAATAGGTCAGGGATGGGGGCAGCAGTGAGGAAGGAAGGAAGGGAAAGAAAGAAGAGAAAGAAGGAAAAAGAGAGAGAGAGAGAAAGACAAACAGAAAGAAAGAAAGAAACGTACAGAGAATAACAACAAGTGATATAGAAGAGATGTTGTGTAGCTGTAAAGAACACAGACACGGGAGCATACACCAGGCCAAGGTTCAAGACCTGACTCAGCCACTTTCTTGTCATGTAACTGTTGGCAAACCCCTCTGTGCCTCAGTTTTCTCACCTGTATCATGGGGCTAATATCAGAAACATCAGAAATATCAGGGATGCCATGAAGATGAAACAAGGCCCATACCAGGTGCTCAACAGGGCCCTGGCTCCTAGCTGGATCACAGCAGATAATCATTTTGTGAAACTGCGGAGATTAAAGCTGACCCATTTTTACTGATGCCCTGGAGGGTGCCATTAAGGGCCTCCTGAGGATAGGGAAGGACCCAGCACCCAGCACCCTGTCCCATGATGCCATCTGCAGCTGTGTCTCTAGCTGTCCCTGGGGAGACACACAAATATGTTTCATGGAGAAAGAGCTAGAACAAAAGAAAAGGGGCGGATGTGAGTGAGGTGCCAGTCAACCACAGAGAAGGACTTTGTGGAACCCCCCCAGTGCTCTGGCTCCTCAGCCCAATCTTCCTGGCTTGGCATTCCAGGCCCCACCTCTCCAGCCCTCTGCCCTCTGACTGCAGGCACCGACCCGCAGCTGCCCCTCACCTGCAGTCACCTTCCTGCTTCTGCCCCAACTGTCCACTCAACAGAGCGGCCTTTCCTTTCTTGTCCCCACAGGCCAGCTCTTTACGGTTCTCCAGGAACCAGCTCAGAGAGCCCCTCCTGCCCAGGTCCACCTCCTCAGTCCCTGGAAGGGCTCCACAAGTGTTCATTGTTATTATTTTTAATCAGTTAGTCTGAGGCTCGAATGGAGGCTTTGCCACTTCCTGGTTATGCATTCTTGGGTATGTGACTCAGCCCCACTGGAACCCCATGAAGCCCATCTCACCAGGCTGCCGCAGGGAGCGGGTGACGTCCTGCATATGAAGTACTATGCCCAGGGCTCAGTCCAGGTGTGGAGCCAGCAACAAGACACCAAGGTCCACCCTGCAGGACAGCCCACCAGCTTCCCAGGGCCCGAGGAGCGGGCATGAGGCAAGACATTAATTTGCAACAGAGACGGCTGGTTATTCCAGAAAGGATGTGAGGGGAAGGAAAAAGAAATCACGATCCGCCCGCTCAACTTTGTAAGCAGAATTGATCTGAGGCAGGAGTCACTAGTGTTGCAGGTGTCTTGATCGACGGGGCCAGGACGGGCCTTTCAGGGCGATGCGTGCTGCATACACAATGGGTTCGAAACCTGCCCTCTCCGCACATGGATTACAGGGATTAAAGGTGGCTGTAAAGCTCTGAAGGATGTGGTCAGCCTCCAGCTGTGCGAGGTGGAGCAGGGTACCCAGTAATGTCAACAGTCCTAAAGGGAAGGCAGTGCTCAGCGTGGCATACCCTGTGTCCCCATCTCCAGGGAGGGATTCAGGCCATGCTCCCCTGCTGAGGCTGGCATTGCAGCCAGACGAGGGGCAGCAGTGAACACAATGAACAAAAATCCCTGCCTGCCTGGAGCTTACGTTCTCTATATTATATTCTCAGCTCCAGAATGTATATTCTCTGAGGTCAGAGGCCAGGTCTGTTTCCCTAGGATACAGCCTTGTGCCTGGCACATAGTAGGTGCTTACTTGTTTAATAAATGAAGTCCTTTAGCTCCCATTCACCTGACTCACACTCCTGGAACATTCAGACTATGAATGCCAGAAATGATGTAGAAGGTGCTAAGTCCTGGGAAGGGGAAGGGACGTGCCCTAAGCTCCATGGCCAGGTATCTGCCCCGCCAGCACCGGAACAGGAGTGCTGACTCACTCAGGGCAAAGCCTCTTCTGGCTCCTGCTCACAGCCCCTCAGCATATGCAAGGCTGCAGAACAGTGATTTTATTAGAGTATAAAGACAATTTATTTTCCCTTAAAAATAACTGAAAAATAAATGACTGCAGGAGATACTCAAATGTTTATAAAAGTATTAAAATCACGTTATCAGCATATAAAGTGCAGAAGCGTAAACAAGAAGGCTCCAGCCTGCCAGGCGATGACGGGCCCATTCTGCGTGTGTCCATGACTGAGCAGGCTTACTAGGCACCCACTAAACTGGGTGAGAAATCACGTGCAGGAGGGGAGACAGACCCTATAAAATGAGTTTCAGATCCTTTCTCTATTCCAACTTATCAGTGGTCAGAGTAGAAGACAAAATCTACATTGTCTTATATCAAACCAACATCTTTCGCAGAAAATTCCCAAACTACTTTTACTCTAAGAAGGAAAAATGGCCACTTCTCATGTCGAATGTGACAGGTTCTAAGACAGAAAAGAAAATGTTACAGAACAAGAAGGAGAAAAAATATATACTTTATTGAGATTCTACCATGTCTGACATGGAGATCAGCAGTTTCAACTCATTTTTTAAAATCCACCCACAAACCATGTGGAGCAGGTATTATTATTACCAAAGCCCACCTCGGGGCCTGCTCCATAAATATCTGCTGATATCAAACTCCCACTATTTAAGCGGGCCCATGCAATTCACTCTAGGGCAGAAAACAGCCACTCCACCTAATGGCATCCATTAGTCAAGTGTGACAGTGTCTGTTTCAGCAGTTACCTCCTTGCTTGGTCCCACACCTCAGCATCTACTGTTTCCCAAGGAAGGACCACCGGCCTTGGGCATCTCTTGCAGGAGGGCAGGCGTGTCCTTGAGTGACAGGCAGTTGACAGAGACAGCACACTGAGCCTCACAGCTGGCTCCAGCCCATCTGCCCTGCTTTGTAGGAAGTGGTGTCAAAATTTTATGGAGAGGGCACAGGCTTTGAGACTGCAGAGTTGGGTTCAAATCATACCTCTAATCCTTATGCACTGTTTATCCTTCACTAGTCCCTCTGAGCCTCAGTTTTCTTGTCTGTAAAGTGAGGATAATGCTATCTGCCTTGCAGAGCAGGTATGAGGACAAAATGAGATGATGGATGCTAAACAATTTGCTTGGTCCTTGGCACTTAATAGATGCTCAATAAATGTTGCTTTTTTTCCTTCCCTGATAGGTGGAATAATAATCCCCCAAAGATATCCACATGCTAATCTCCAGAACCTATGACTGTGTTATTGATATGGTTTGGATATTTGTCCCCTCCAAATCTCATGTTGAAATTTGGTCCCCAGTGTTGGAGGTGAGGCCCAGTGGGAGGTGTTTGGGTCATGGGGACAGATCCCCTTTGACTGGCTTGGTGAAAGAGGCTGGGCCAGGCGCAGTGACTCATGTCTGTAATCCCAGCACTTTGGGAGGCCGAGGCGGGTGGATCACGAGGTCAGGAGTTCGAGACCAGCCTGACCAACATGGTAAAACTCCACTCTACTAAAAACACAAAAATTAGCCAGGCATGGTGGTACCCACCTGTAATCCAAGCTACTCAGGAGGCTGAGGCAGGAGTATCACTTGAACCCAGGAGGCAGAGGTTGCAGTGAGCCAAGATAACACCACTACACTCCAGCCTGGGTGACAGAGCAAGACTCCATCTCAAAAAAAAAAAAAAGAGAGAGAGAGCCTGGCACCGCCTCTTCTCTCTCCTGCTTCCTTCCTTTCAGCATGTGATGCTGGCTCCCTTTCCCCTTCCACCATGATTGGAAGCCCTCACCAGAAGCAGGGGCTGAGACCATGCTTATACACCCTCAGAACCATGAGCTAAATAAACCTCTCTTCTTGATACATTTCTCAGCCTCAGGTATTCCTTTAAAGCAATGCAAAATAGACTAAGACAGTTATATTATAAGGCAAAAGGGACTTTGCAGATGTGATTAAGGTCATGAACTTTGAGACAGGAGACTACATCAATCTAATTTGAGTGAATGAGGTGGGCCCATTCTAATCATATAAACTCTTAAAAGCAGAAGAAGGAAGCAGAGAGAGAAGATGGGAGAAGACAGAGGAGAGACTCAGAGTGTGAGAGGGAATCAACCTACCATCACTGGATTTGACAGCAGAAGACAGGGGACATGAGCCAAGGAATGTGGGTGGCCTCTGGAATCTGGGAACACATTCAGCTGGCAGTCAGCAAGGAAATAGGACCTCAGCATCCTAAGGAACTGAATTTTTTTAACATCCCAAATGAACAAGGAGATAGACCCTCCCTCAGAGCCTCCAGGAGGGAATGCAGCCCTGCCGTTTCCTTATTCTGACCCTGTGACACCTGCACCAGACTTACGGCCCCCAGGACTATTGAGATAATGAATGTGTGCCGTTTTTGAGCAGTTGAGTTTGTGGTGGTTTGTTAAAACAACAACAGACACTCAGTACATCCTTCCCTCTGCCCAAGCTCTCAGGGATACAGGGATATGTTCACCCTTTCTCAAACCTGCCCCTGTCCTTCGTGCCTCTGTCCATGGAGGTGCCACAATGCTTCCACCTGGAGAACTCTTACTCACCCGTCAAAAACCCTCTTGCCAGTCACCCACTCTCCACAAGACTCCCATATGGATCCATGAGTGCTAGGCCAGGAACAGGTGCAAATGACCAGTGCCCAGCAGTACTTGGAGTTTCTGCTCAGTGTTCTTAGAGTCAAACTTCTCCTGCCTTCCTACTTTACTGGCCTCTCTCCTTGAACCTCTGCCGTTTCATCCAGCACTCAGCTCTGCTTGGTCTGCTCACATGCTTGGTTGGCCCTCGAGGTCTAGGCCTGCTTTGACCAGGTCAGTGCATTTAATTCAGAGCCTGGGCAGCAGCAGATCCATTGGCCAGCAAACCTTGGCCACATTCTCCAACTCAGCTTCAGCAGAAATAAAGGAGATATTTTGTGCTCCATGTGCCTGACTTGTGGGCCTTTCTTTCGCTTGGTTCTTAATTCAGGTGAGGGAGTGCAGGTGTTATTAGATACACGGAAGGCGCTCCATGTGCCCCCACTTCTCACCATCCCCGTGCAGCTGCCCAGCTCTCATCTGTCCCTTATGCCACAGAAGGCCACTGAAATGACCTCTTTGCTGCCAGAGTCTCTCTCCCAGTTCACCTGCCCCCAGGTGCCTTCTCAAAAGGCAACTGCCCTGAGCACATCCTCCTGCTGAAAAAGAAACAGGCCAATGAATCCCTGTGACCCACAGGTGACAGGTAAACCCCACACCCAGCACTCAAGGATCCTCCTGCTCTGAGTCTTGCGGCTCCCAACCTCCCGTGCTGCTTCCCTTTCACAGACACCAATGCTGCAGCGGTCCGGAATGCCTCCCTGACTGCAGGGCACCTGCATCTCTGTACCTCGGCCTCTGCACAGCGCCTCGGCCCTCCGTGTCCTCCCCGTTCTCTGCCTGGTGAATCTTGTACATCCTCTAGGACTCAACCCAGAGGTGACCCTGCAGAGCTGACTTTGACCTCTGCCCTGCACCCCCATCAGGGTAGGGTGTCCACTCTGCTCAACAACAACCTTTCACTGTGGTGGTCCATGGAGCCTGAAGGCAGGTGGGGCCTTTCTCCTCTGGACCCCCTCAGGGCTTCTCAGCCCTATCGCAGAGCAAGACCCAGCCCCCAACCACGCGTCATGTGTGGAGTCTTAAAGGCATCACAAACCGGATATGCACAAGCCCAAACTCATGAGCTCCCCCTGCAAACCAGCCCCCTTCTGGGACCCCTCCTTGCTGGGGGAATTGGACTCCGGGAGCTGTTTACACCTGCAAGGTGGCCCAGCCAGGGGTCCTCAGACCCTGATGCTCAGTGGCACTAGCATTCTCACAACTAGACACCCCTAAAGACCCAGCAATGGGCAGAAGAGCCACACTGGCTGCACTGTCCTCGGACCCTCCAAAGCCAACCTATTCACTCTTTAATGAGGAGCCCAGGGAATGTCTACACAGGCCTCAGGCTGGGACCCAAATCACAGTGGTTATGAATTTCTAATCCCATTCGAAGGCTCCAGTGTCCTCAGCAAACTCAGTGCCACAGATCAGAGCCTCTTGCATCCCCCACAGGCTCCTTTCTAAATCAACAGATGAGAAGTCAGGGGAGCTAACCAGGGTGGGCCAGAGCACAGGGCAGGCCTGCAGGAGGTGGATGGAGGGTGGGTGGTCTCGTGGATAAGGCTCCTCACTGTGGCACTCAGGTCAATAAGTGCCCTTTGCTGAGCAAATTTTACCACGGTGAGCCACATGTGGCTCAGATACTGGGAAGAAGTGTCTTTGCCAGCTGCTAAGAGGCCCACTGGATGGGCACCAATCACCAGGGCTGGCCAAGCCCCAGGGATGGATCCCGACAGGCCTGGGTTTGAGTCTGGCTCTGCCATCCACAGATGGAGTGGCCTCGGGCGAGTCTCATCACCTCTCAGAGCCTCAGTTTCCACACCTGGATAGGTGTCAGTGGGGTGGGAGGGGGAGGGGCAGGAGCTGGGCCCCACAGGGGCTTGAAAGCAGCGCTGGAGGTCTGGGTCTTTGCTTTAGGAGCAGGAGGAGCCCCTGAGGGGGTTTAAACAGTGGGAGGACTGGAGGGGTTTGCATCTCAAACAGATGACCCAGGACATTTATCTGAGCCCTGCTGTGGCTTGTGGGGACAAAACGGTAAAATGTTGCTGAAAAGTTTAGACCAGTGACGGCTCCAATCAGCTTCCAGGAAATGGCAGCAAATGTTTCAGGGTGGAGGTGGGTGGAGTGAGAGGTGGACCCGTGGACCCTGTAGCCCTGCCAGTCTGAGCATGTTACTCACATTTCACTGTGTCCTCACAGCGCCAAGTGAGACAGGTGTTATTACAACTCATTTTACAGGAGGTGAAACTGAGGCTCAATCCTGGAATGGGAGGGAACTTTAAGATGTGCCCTCAAGGCCCACCCACACCACTTTCACAAAAGAGAAAACTGGGGCCCAGAGAAGGGCAGTGGATTGCCCGTAGCAAACTGTCCAGTTCAGTTCCATTCTAGAACATTTAATAAAGACCAAGCTATCATCAGGGACTGAGAACACAGAAATGAACCAGGCACAGCCCCCACCCTGAAAAAAAATTCCTGTCTCTTAGCAGGGAGAGAGAAGCAGAAGTCCTAATATAAATCAGGAATTACAATTTAACATGAAATGAACCAGGCACATAAATGATGCAGAGAAGAGATGAACTCCACGTAGGTCTGGCAGGAGAGATAAATCAGGGAAGGATGCCGGGAGGAGGTGGCAGGGCTAGGACTGGAGGCCTGAGCTCCTCCCTCCCCATCTGCTTCCCTCCAGCCTCAGGGAAGGAGGGGAGTCACGCAGGGCTGGGGCACATAGGGTCTGCAGGCTGCATCAGGATTTTGGCATTCATCCAAGAGCAACGAGGAGACACAAAAAGGTTTTAAGCCAAGGTATAACAAGGTTGGACTTTAATTTTCAATGCATCACTTGGAACTGGAGGAATATAGTCATCTCTGCTATTTTTTCCCTCTAAAAACACTTTTTAAATTGTCAAAAACAAAAATGAAATGCCCTGTAATCTCACCCCGAGACATTTATTTCTAGATTTTTTACTTACCTAAATAAACGTCGGTTTTACATAACAGGCATGCGCACATACACATATGTATCTTAAAACCCCTCTAGTTGATTTTTTTCCTTAACTGTTACTGAGTGCCTACTATGTGCCAGACACAGTCCCTGGGATCCAGCAGTGAACAAGGATAATGAAGGCCCACTGCGCTCAGCAGCTCCCAAGTCCTCAGCAGGAGTCCTGGTGCCCACAAGCAGCCAGACACAGCGTGGGCTTCCCAGGGAGACACGCCTGGGGTGGAATCCAGCTCTGCTCGGCCACACAGTTGCTGGGTGAACTTGGGCAGGGGGCTTTACTTCTCTGTACCCTATGTTCCCAGCTATTAAATGAGGACTATAATCCCCACCAAACAGAAACTGAAATGAGCCAGGAAAAGCAAAGCCCTGAGAAATTTAATGACCAGAGGTCTCCCTCTGCTCCCCTGGCCCCTCTTTGATGCTGTCAGAGCTCCAGCTGTGGGCGTCTTTCCAGCACCATCAGGATGTAGTTGAAACGTGGAATGGATGATGCTGGGCAATCAGTTCACCCAGTTCCCTTTGAGTCCCCATCCCTCTGCCCAGGGTGTGATAGGAGCCTCTCGTTGATTTCAGCTGGGCCGTCCATGCTCTGGCTCCCAGTGTTCAATGTCTCCTGAGGCCTCTGAGGCAAGAAGACACAGGATGGGAGGCTGGATAGCCAGGGAGATGAGGGGCTGGGGGCCTGAGGGGCTGGGGTCTAGGAGACTAAGGGGCTAGGGGGCTGGGGCACTGGGGGACTGAAAGGATGAGGAGATGGGGAGCTGGAGGCTTCACAGGAGGAGGACTGAGGAGATGGGCGGCTGGAGGGCTGAGGGGCTGGGGGGCTGGGAGGTTGGAGGACTGGGGGGCTGGAGGGCTGAGGGCAAGAGGAGCTGGGGAACTGGGGGACTTAGGGGCTTGGGGGTTGGGGGACTGAGGGACTAGGAGGTTGGGGGACTGAGTGGCTGGGAGGCTGGGGGACTGAGGGACTGAGGGGCCAGGAGACTGGGGGACTGAGGGACTGAGGGGCCGGGAGGCTGGGGGACTGAGGGACTGAGGGGCCGGGAGGCTGGGGGACTGAGGGACTGGGAGCTAGGGGACTGAGGAGATGAGGGGCTAGGGGACTAGCTCCTGCCCCACTTAGGACCGGGGTCTCAGGGAGGGGGCACGTCTTGGCCTTAGCAGTGAGGAAGTTGGGGGCCTGGCTGGGAGTAGAGAGGACTGTCTGCTTTCAGCTTGCACAGAGAACTAGGAATTCCCATCTTCACAGGGGAATCCAGAGAAGAGAACAGTGATGGCAAGGGGCCTTGGAGTCAGGCAAGGACAGGGAAGGTCCTCCACCAGCCACTGCTCCTGTGAAGCCTGGCAGGGCATTAGGGTGAGTGGGCCCAGCCCCTCTTGCTGTTCCTGGTGGAGCAATGGGATGGGAAGTGAAGGGGAGGGAGACTGTTTTGTCACCATTTGAGCTGAGAAGGTCGTAGAACCTCAGAGCTGAGCAGGTCTTAGCTTTTGCTCCTTGGGTCCTGGTCACTGCCTGGAATCCCCCCGGGGTTCAGGGATCATTAGATGGGTACAAGGAACACAGCAGAGCACACACAACACTGTGCTCATCCTCAGAGCTGGGAGCGCTCAGGAGTGGGGGCCGTGTGTATCCAGAGAGCCTAAGGCTTCCTGTGGAAGCAGACACTGCGGGCTCCAGCCCACTGTCCAGGCCACGCCCAGTGTGGCCAAACCTCCTGATTTTTCAAGAGAAAAAGAAATTAGATTTTTGCATGTAAAATCTCACTTTTTAAACTTTGCCAACTCATTTGATTTTTTTTAAAAAGGCATTTTAAGGGGGAAACAAAGTACATCAGCCATGTGGATGCATCCTGCCGGCCGCCCCTCTGCAAGCCCCTACCAAGTCAACTCACAGTGTACATGGCAAGTATGAGGTTTCTTTGTCGGAGGCCTTATGTGAAGTCCAGGACAGGACAGAGGGAGTCTCTCTCTCTCTTTCTCTCTGTCTCTCTTTGTCTCTCTTTCTCTGTCTCCATCTCCCTCTCTGTCTCTCTATCTCTTTCTGTCTGCCTCTCCCATACTTGGCATCTCCTCTCTGCCTCTCACTCCAGTCCTCCACCTCCACCCCCTCCTTTCTCTCCCTCCTTCCTTTCAGTGACTGTGTTTATTTTCAGAACCTCAAAAGCCTTCCCACGCCTCTGACATTTACTCTTTGGAATTAGAATATTTTCTATTTCTTTTTCCCAAAGCGAGGCTGCTGGGTAAGATTTCCCTGGGGTTCCCACTTCACTTCCCTTCTGGAGGTGAAGTGCTGGGGCCAAAGCTGGCATAAGTCAGCCCAGCACTGACTGAGTCAGCCAGCAATTATTAGGCACCCACTGTGCCCCAGGCCCTTCTCATGAATTATCGCATTCAGTCCATGTAAGAACTCTGTGGGGGTTGGTGGTACCATCTGCACATATCAGATGCATGAACTGGAGGTTAAGTAATGAGTCTGTGCTCCTTCAGCAAGTAAGGGACGGAACAGGTATAAAACTCATACCTCTGTCACTCCAAAGTCCATTTCTTTCCTCTGTGCTCTGCTTGCAGGGTTCATGGGTTTACTGGAGCATTGAAGGGCATGCCACATTTGGGCAAACCAAGAATTTGGGAGAGGGACATTCCAGACAGAAGGAACTACAAGAAGCAAGGCCCAGAGTCAGGAATAGAACCTATTTGAGGGGCCAGTCAGTGAGCCAGTGCAGAAGCTTCAAGCCCTGGAACGGGAGAGGATGGGCACAGCTGCGGAGGCAGATTCTGCTTGTGTAGGCCAGGGTTCTCTGGTTGCAAGTGACAGAAAACTTAACTCATCCTCACTAAACTTAAAAGGAAATGCATTGACTCATCTAAGTGGGAAGTCCAAGGGGAGAAGGGGCTGCTCTCAGAGGGAAAATGTCCTCCTCAGTCAAGAAGAAGGAAGAGAAGAAGTGGGGGGAGGAGGAGGAGGAGGAAGAGGAGGAGAAAGAGGAGGAGAAAGAGGAGGAGAAAGAGGAGGAGGAAGAGGAGGAGGAAGAGGAGGAGGAGGAGGAGGAGGAGGAGAAATAACTAACAGATACCATGAATAAGCACATACCAAGAGTTTTCTTTGTTGCAGGCATTACTCTAAGCATTTTATATACATAACTCATTTATTCCCATAATTTTATGATGTCCATGTTACTGTCTCCAGTCTATAGATGAGGAAACTGAGGCTCCGAGAGGCTAAGTAACTCCTTCAGAGCCATGACCAAGCCAAGGTTTTGACCAAGGTAACCTGGCTTCACAGTCTGAGCCTTCACCACTGCACTGCACAGCCCCAAAGCAGGACTGTCAGTGAGTCTCATCAAGGTCCACCTCAACCACGAAGCTGAGTGGCTCCCTTCAGTAGAAGAGCCCTCAAATGTTCCTAAGCAGGGGGCTCCCATGATCAGGGCTGTGTCTGAGAAAGAGCACATGGCAACAGCATGAGGGCAGGTCCTGGGGGGCAGCAGGTCTGGGCGGGAGCCCACAGGGACTTGACACAGGCAGGGCAGTGAGGAGCAAAAGGACGGACCCATGTGAGATGCTTGTTCATCTCCCCTTGGCCACTTGCCTTTGTGCTGGTTGCACAGCGGTGAGCACAGGAGTTTGCTGTGACACCCAGCCTGGCTCTAAGGGTGCACCTGCATTGGCATCCTTTGCCAGTGATCCTTGCCTCCAGAGGGAAGCAGCCAGGGAGGGCCCCACCTATGCTCCCCTGTGCCTGGCCATACGAGCAGGCCTGGCTGCAGCAAGGGCCCCCAGCAGGCTCTGCCCAGCATGGATGGAAAGCACGTGAGCTGCCTGCGCCCTGCCGCCCTGTCCTCCCACAAAAGAAGAAGGCAGGCAGGCAGAGGCCAGGGCTTCACTAGGGATCCAGCGGGTGTCAGGAACACAGCCTGTCTCCCTGGGTTCTATTCTGGACATTGGGCAGAAGCTGGTTGGCTCCAGGTAAGATGGATGGAGCTGCTCTTCACAGGGTGACTGACTTTGCTGGAAACAGGAAGGTAAGCTGCTGCCCCATTTGGAACCTGAGGGGAAGCAGAGAATAGAATCTGGCTCTGGAGTGGGGAGAAGCAATTCCTTTCCACTGGCAGCATGGGGAGCGGCAGTGCAGACCCACTGTCATTATTCCTCATTGTCACCCACCAGGGAACTCCAGGAGGCTCTGATCACCAAACATGGGTAAGGGCCATGGACCAATGACATCCCTTTCCTCAGTTCCCAAGTGACCAACCCAGCTGTGCTGCTGAACTTGGCCATCTCTTCTCATCATGCCTTGCCTCAGCTCAAAACGCATCACCGATGGAATAAAAAATAAACCCACCTGGCACTCAAGATCTCTGATGATATGGCCCCATTTGATCATCCTGGGAGTTCCTGCCAGTTGTCTGGGCTCCAGCCAAATCAAACAACCTGCAGTTCATTTGTTCATTCATTTTTCCACTCATCCACAAACATTAATTGAGTGTCTATTATGTGCCAGGCTCTGTTGTTAGGGATACAGTACAGCAGTGAATAAGACAGGCACAACTGCTCCCACCCCAGGGGAGGAGATAGATGTTACACAAGTAAAAACTGCACCTCATTCTAAAGCCCCTGCCCCTGTGCATTTACTCATGCTGTTCCCTTCAACTAATCCATCTATTGACCTATGTATCACCTATGTCCATGTAATTCTGGACACATAACTATAATAGAGGAAACTCAGGCCCAGACCAGACAGACACTGTCCAAGTCCTGCTCCCCTTCCTCCTGTGTCTGCATCTCAGAGATGGCCCCAGCACCCCAGACCGAAAACTTGTGTGTTGCCCCTCCTTTCTTCTCTCCTCTCACTCTCCCCTGAAATAAATCATCAAGATCTGTTAACTCTAAATCCTGACTCCCCTCCCCTTCTGCTCTAGTTCTGCACTGTGCGCTCTGTCCTGGTCCTCTGGGCCAGCCTCCATACTGACCACACTGTTCTGTTTCTCCATCCCCAATCGAGCCCGCAATAGCAGCCTCGGATGCAGATGATTATTCTGCTCAAATATGACTGGATGATTCTTCTGCTCAAAAGCATTTAATGGCCACCCAGAGTGATTCTCAAACTCCCCCACATGGCACCCAGGCCACCCAAGACCCATCTTCCATTTACTTCTCCGACCTCTGACCTTGCCTCTCCCTATCACAGACCATCTCAAGGTTCCCATTGCACCAGGTTCTCTCCTCCGGCCTCTGCTCATGCTGTTTCCTGTGCCTAGTGCACTTCCTACTTTTTCAAGGCCTTGCACAGGCATCAGCCCCTCTGGGAAGCCTTTCCTGATCCACAGTATGGGTTAGATCCTCCCATCGTGTACTCACTCACTGTACCATCCCTGCCCTATCAAGCCTCCCACTTTCCCCACCCTCTCCCATCCCCATGCTCTCCTCCAACACTGCTGGCCAGCGGGTGGCATTGCTCCACGCAGTGATTCACGGATCCAGGCTACTTTTATCTATAGTTCATGGCTCTGCCCTCCTCTAAGGCCTCAGATCCTTCTGCTTCCCCTGGCAAAGGGAAAAGAGAGAGTGGAGAAAGCACACTTGCTTCTTAATGACCTTGGCTCAAAAGAGACACACACATCGCTTACCCCAACCCACCAGTGAGAACTGGTCATGTGGCCCCACCCAGATGCAAGGGGAGCTGGGAAGTATAGTTCCAGCCTGTGCACCCCCTTCCCATCTGCATCTCTGCACAGTCCCTTACATCTGTCACCACCTTTTGGTCATCATCACTGCTTTAGTTTGCCCAGGCTGCTGCAATAGGGTACAACAAACTGGGTGGCTTAAAACAACAAAAGTATTCTGTCTCAGAATCAGGAGGCCAGTGGCCCAAATCAAGGTGTGGGCAGGGCTGTGCTCCCTCTGAAGATGCTGGGGAAGGATCTGTTCAGGCCTCTCTACAAGCTCATGGTAACCTCAGACATTCCTTGACCATCTTCTCCCCATGTCTCCTCACATCATCTTCCCTCTGTATCATCTCTGTGTCCAAATTTCTTCTTTTTATAAGAACCTCAGTCATGTTGGATTATGGCCCACACTAATGACTAATGATCTCATTTTAATTGGATTACCTCTGTAAAGGCCTTATTTTCTTTTTTCTTTTCTTTTCTTTTTTTTTTTTTTTGAGGTGGAGTCTCGCTCTGTCACCAGGCTGGAGTGCAGTGGCATGATCTCAGCTCACTGCAACCTCTGCCTCCCAGGTTCAAGTGATTCTCCTGCCTCAGCCTCCCAAGTAGCTGGGACTACAGGCATGTGCCACCATGCCCAGCTAATTTTTGTATTTTTTAGTACAGACGGGGTTTCACCATGTTGACCAGGCTGGCCTCGATCTCCTGACCTCGTGATCCACCCACCTCGACCTCCCAAAGTGCTGGGATTACAGGAGTGAGCCACCACGCCCAGCAGACCCTATTTTCAAATAAGGTCACATTCCGAGGTACTGAGGGTTAGGGCTTGAACATATATTTTTTAGTGGTGGCAGAGACACAATTCAACTTATAATCATCATCATCTCCACTTCATTAGCTACACCACTGCCATTTCTACCATCATCATCAACTACATTTTCTGGGGTCCTGGTGGAGGGTGGAAAGGGAGGTGGTTAAGAGTTCAGGCTTTGGGTCAGACAGAAGTGGATTAAAGTCCATCTTTCCATGGGCTAGAACTTCTTTCTTAGTCTTCCCAGAGGAGGCGATGCCCATGCGAGGTCTTGAAAAAGTAGGAAGTGGCCAGTGGGAGAGAGAACACGCACCAGGGCAGAAAGTGCAGGAGCAGGGCCCTGGGAGAGAAGGCCCAGGGAGAGAAGGCCCCGCCCGCACGGGGGGAGGGAGAGCAAGGGAGGGAAAGGTGCTGAGGAAGGACAGCAGCTCAGAAAAGAGTGTTCCAGCTGGTCTTCAGCATTACAGGTTTTGAAATGTGATTCTTGAAAAGCAACTCAATTGAAATGGAAATGTGTTATGATGGGTAAAACAGGGAGAAAATGGAAACCCCATATCCTTTCAAGACATATTTTATGTCACTCCTGAAAGGAGATCTCTTAATAAAAGTGGCCCAAAGCTCTGAGACGATGAAGATGAGCACACCGAGCTCCAGGTGCAGTGATGCCAGCGTAACTGTAGCCGACCTCTGTCAATCTTGGCTGCTCTGGGATGCAGCCAGAGAAGAGGGGGTGCCTCACACTGAAAATGAGGGGGTTGGGAGGAGCCAGGAGCCCCACTTGCCATCAACTTGCTGAGTGACCCTGGGGAAGTCACTTATAGGCTCCACACCTCCTTTTCCTCTCCAACCTCTGGCAGACACAGCCCAACCTCCCTTCCCAGCTTCCCTCCTTGGAGTAGTCCATGCGGCTGAGCAGGGAAAGAAGAGAACACAAGAATTTATCAGCACTGCAGGGGCCTGGGCTGTGGTCCAATGTCCACCTTTCGCAGGTGTCAGTTACCGTTTCCTGCGTCTCTGCTGAGCGCCCAGCCCTGTGGGAGGCCTCGGGACCCAGTGCTCACCTCCAACATCGCCGAGCAGAAGGCAGCTTCCTCCATGCAGCGATTCAGAGCCTGAAAACCCTTCCTGTTACTCTCTCTGTCTTTGGGGCTGTGGGACAGGCACTGTGCTGAGTGCTTTGCACAGTGATTCAGTCAACCTCATGGCAACCCTATGAGGTCTGCATTGTTATGTCCCCATTTCATAGACAAGGAAACTGAGGCTCAGGCTGGTTAAGTATTTGCCCAGTGTCACCTAGTTAGTGAGCTGCGATTTTGACATAGGTCCTCTGGCTCCAGAATCAGTACCTCCAGCCCCTAACATTCATGCTAACACGCCTCTCATAATGAAAATAATAGCAACGGCCGACATGTACTCAGCACTTAATGTATGCCAAGTGCTGCACTAAGTACCTTACAGCCTTAACTCCCTGAGTCTCACATCTGCTCTAGGAATCAGGTATTGTCATTAATCCCATTTACATTCAGAGGAGCTAAGTAACCTGCCTAATGTCACATAGCTGGCACTTTTCAGAAGAAAGATTTGAACCCAGAGCCTTCCCGTCATATCACAGCCCCACTATTCTCTGCTCCTCTCCAACCACAGATATCAATAACCCATCACAGATAAAGAGAAGTAACATTTACGGAGCATTTACGTACCTTAACCCAGGGCCTGACATGTAGACAGCACTCAAAACACATCTGTCAATGGGCTCACTTCACATCTGGGAACTCATTAAGGCCCAACAAAAGTACCCAAGTGGATCTAGTTTCCATTTTGTAAGAAGGAAGACTGAGGCTTAGAGAGGTTAAGTGACTTGGAAGAGGTGGGGTTAGGGTTTGACAAAGCTGGTTGGTTTGCAAGACACTCTCCAGGGTGGACCAGCCTCTCCCCAGTCTCACCCCATGGAGCTGGGTAAACATAGAGAGAAGGGGTCTCATGTCTCACAGCCTAGCTGAGCAGTGATGGCCCAGTGGTTTTGCCAAGGTCTGAGGCCGGGAGTCACTGGCTGCCCTCTGGGTGAGGAGTCCAGTTGTATCCATTTTAATGCTCATGTAGCCAAACAAGAAATTATGAATCAGCCCCATGTGTGCTCAGAAGCTGCAACTGTTGTGTTTGCTCCAATCATGCTTTGTCCCCCAAAATTCCCCAACCCAGGCTGGTAGCCCTCACTCCAGTGGGGTCTAAGTCTCTGCCATGACATCTCCCTCCAGGCCTCACCTGGCCACAGCTCCTACACCCTTGGGGAGAAGCAACGATCCCTGCCCTGTTCCTGGCAGCTCACCAGATGGTAAAGTCCCCTCTCCTGAGCTGGACTGTGCCTCCAGGAAGTTCCTCTTGAAGGCCTGGGCTCTGCATCTGGGAACAACATAGAACAAGTAGAATCCCCCACCCAACAGCTTTCAGACAACGCCAACCATGTCAACAGCACCAACACCGCTAAGCTGACATTTATTGAGCGCTCCCTGCCTGCAAGGCACCATACAGAAATATTCAGTCTCATTATCTCTTTCAGCCTCTTAACATCCTGGGAGGTACAGGCTGTTGTTATCCAGTTGTACAAATAAGGAAACCGAGGCACATAGAAGCTAAAGGGTCTGCCCAAGACCATGCCAAATTGAATGCCCAATAAACATCAGCTGGTGTTGCCGTCTCCTCCCTTCCCCGCCCTTGGATCCTACTGAGGTAGTGCTAAGGAACTTTGTTCATTCTCCTATAATCCTAGAATGATCCTTGGGCTACAGAACCAACCAAACCTGAAACCTCATTCACCCCTGGATTCTCGTCATGTGTACTGATGAATGTCATTACTATATAAGCCACTTTGAGGTGTGGCTTTATTTACTTGAAATCTGAGCATCATTATAGATACAAAGGCCATGATAATTTACAGGACTGATGTGATTGCGAAGAGATTATCAATGAAGTACACACAAAGCCAGGAGAAAATTAGAGACATCAATGTGATTCTGAATGCACACTATTGCCACCTCCTACCCATTTCTCATTTCACAGCTCTGAAAACATGTTTTGCACAGGACACCCCCTCCCTAACCCTCTGGCACGGTTCTGATGAGACCCACCCTCTGCACATGAGTAAACTAAGGCTGAGAGATGGAAAGTCACTGGACTGAGATAACTCAGCGAGCAAAGGGAAGGTCCCAGAAGTGGACCCAAGTTGTCTGATGCTGAATAGTGAGCCTTTCCCTACACTGTGATGCTCAGTTGTGCCTGGCATCAATGTGTTGCCTCTCAACTCCAAATCTAACCTCCTTTGCTCTTTTCTGGTTAGCAAAGCTAGATCCTGTAAACATTTTTCCTTTGCCAGTTGGCTTGATGGTAGTCTTTGTCAATGAAGGACTCTGGAAGGAAATAGCAGAAACATAGCAGTGGGGAGCATGCTTTCATGCCTGCTTCAGGAGTGCTGACTTCCAGGCAGCACCCAGGAGGAGACCCAGAAAGCACACCAAAGGGCCTGCAGAGCCAAGCTCCAGCCACCATGCTTCTCGCCACCACCAAACTGGTTCTAGAGACCCCTCTAAACCATACCCCGCAGCAAGCTTCCCCACCACCTGGACCAACTCTAGCTGAGCCCTGAAGCAACTCTCTTGGCCATTGGCAGAAGACGTGTCACGCCTTCTGAAGAAATCTGAATTTCAGCATTGGCGGGGAATGGTGGAGAGGACTCTTCTAAGTCCCTCCTTCTTTCCCGGCTCACTCACCTTTAGCCCTAGGGGTAGCAGATGCTTTCTGTATTTGCTTTCTAGATCCTTCATATTCTATATCCTCTTAGTAGTTTACTAGTTAATAATTCTTAAAGATATTAAATTTTTTCTGTTCAAATTTGTGACATGGCTTCTATCTCCTGATTGGGTCCTTACTGATACAGAACTGATGCCAAGAGTGCTCCCAGGAGACAGACCTTCAAAGGCAGCATCTTGATATTGGTTTGGTCTTACCCCCGGACTTGAGCACAGTGCTAGCTCCTTGCTAATGGGAAGTGGGCTACTAGTAACTCTCAGCAGGCAGTGGGTCACAATTAACTGAATCATCTCACCACTGGTTGATTGTGATGAGGTGCCAACTGAAGCAAGCACCTTGGAGCATGAGGGCCCCTTCAACAGGGCCACTGTGGCAATAATGACGATTTCAAGAACCGGGGTGTGTGATCGATGCTCCTGGATGCACTAAATCGTGTACAGAAATAAGTGAAAAGCTCAGTTCCTTAAACTCTTAGCTCATATCATTATCTGAGAACCAGAGGGATCCCATGACAACCCTAAAAGAATTTACTTTTATAGCCACAGGACAGATATTGCTGAAAATCAAATACAATTTAATTGTGTGGGTTACAGAATGACAATGTCAATTGAATTCACTTATGAGATGAATCCCTCCTCCTCCTTCAAAGAAGTGCAAATGAGAGATGGGAACTGAAGCAAAAGCTTCTGGACAATGCTCCCAAGAGTGTGGAGGTTCCTATTTCAAGGGTCAGTGGGGAAAGGGGGAAGGGGAGAGAATGGTGTCTCCATTACACCCACCATTAATAGAACGTCAGTATGGCCACTGACTGCAGGAGCAGGTGAGATCGGCTGAATGCCTTCCTGGGCCAACCCGGCTGAAGTGCACCCTTCCCCACCCCTCCCCTCGAGAGGGCACACTGGAACCCAGGGAAGAGGTAAGGCAGGCAGAGTGTCTGCCGGGCTCCCGGGAGAACCCACCCCAGGCCTTCCTGGAATGGGGGTGAATGGTTTCCCAAAAGAGAAAGTGCTTCAGCTCTTTGTGCCCTGAAAGGATTGATCTTTCTTTTTTTATGCCAAGGCTTAAAGTGCCCAATTTAATACACAGAAGATTTTACACTCAGTTGTTAGACAAGAGTGAGGTCAGTAAGAGCTAATGGGGACCATTTCCAACCACAAATGTGGTCACAGCTGCTGCCAAGGGAAGGGCTTTAGCAGCCACGGCCCATCCGGTACTCAGGCCTTGACAGTGAAGGTTTGCGTTGGATTCATTGTGGCAGCCAATGCTTTTCTCTGGATTCTCTTTCCTGCCCCATAGGCTGCTGTGGATCTGGCTGTGACCTGTCCAAATTCAGATGTTTGGGATCCCAGGAAACAAATTGGTTGAGGAAACCAAGCCACTACCACCCCAGCACCCCGGTGACAGAAGCACCTTCAATACGGACAGCAAAGAATCACAACGGCCTTGGCAATTTCCTGGAAGTGGAGTAGGATCTGGGAGATTGCCTGACTGCGGGGCCCAAATCTCCCTGCTCCAATGCCCTCAAAGTCTCCCTGCAGCCCTGATTAGAGAAACAGAACGTCTCCTGGGCCCAAGCTTGCCCCAGTCTCATGTCACCCCACTGCTCCTCACTTCATCTGCTCCAAACACACTTGCCTCCTGGCCATGCTGACCTGCCAACCCAGAGCCATTGCACATGCTATTAATTTTGCCTAGAATGCTTTTTTTCCCTCCTCTTACCTGAGAAACTCCTCTTCCTCACTTCCTCAAGAGAGTTTTCCCTGACCACTTATGACAGCTCTAACTGTGCATGCATTTATGATTTATTTCTGATGTTGCCTGCTCCCACTGTAGTCTAAGCTCCAGGAGGGCAGGAACCGTATCTGATTCTGCTCTCTGTTATATCTCCAGCAGCTGGCACAGTGACCATCGCAGAATGAATATTTAATAAATATTGAATGAATGAATGAATGAACAAGGAGACCAACAGTAGTCACCATAGATGGATAAGGCTCTGCCAATGTAAACATTAACTAATTATCTAAATATTCCATGGTCTCGCCATGTTGAGGGATCCCAGAGCTAAGACATGATTCAAGAGAGCACTGTGGGAGATCCAGATCAAGGCAAGAAAAAAACCACATGTCAGTGCCAAGGTTGAGAAAGACGGAGGGGAAAAGGGGTTTTGGGGGTGGGAGGAATAGTGAAAAGGGCAAAATGGGCCCTTCTCCTTCCCATTCCCACTGCCAGTCCCACCTCAGTTCCCAGAAACACTCCCTTTATCTATATTCCTGAGTGGGGTGGGTCTGCCACTGCCCATCTCAGTAGAGAGTCTCCTGTCTTCCTTTAGAAACTGAACCTCAAATTGCAGCCTTGTAAATGGCTGCTCAGAAAAGACAACATTTCCCAAGTCTGAAAAATCTACACCTCAGCCCATTCCCCCTGCCTTGGGTTGGACAAAGCCAGACCACAGAGCAGGGGAAGGGGAAGGGAAGGGACACTTATGGGGCCACTGATGGGAAGGACAGTTTTGGCTATCCGGCTCCTGCCCATCACACCCTCCGAGAGAAGCCTCTGGGCAGGGCTCAAGGACCCAGTTCTTACTGCAGGGCCCGCTCTGGCCCTGTCACCAGACCTAGCGGAGTCATCAAATAAATCCAACATTTAGATAAGGGGGTCGGGGTGGGCTACTGCAGCTGACATTTTCCTGAAATCCAACAGCAATAAAAGAGAAAAATGGGCCAGCTCACTCCAGATAACCACCATCAGAGAAGTAATTACCCTACTTCTGGTCCTGAGCGAGGATACTGGCACCAGAGGCACCTGCACAGGTAATTCATCAGCCCTAGATTTGTGGACAGAGTCTGCCCTCTAGTTCACTTGAGACAATGCTATTTAGATTTTGCAAAGATTATTGCTCTTCTCTGCCATCCCTGAGTGGGGAAGCAGGCTCCTCTGTGAATCCACTGTGAATACTGGCCTGCTGGTGCCAACTCAGAAGACAAATCCTCACACGTGAGCCAGTTGTTTCCAGCTTCCTGAGACCTCCCTAGGGCTTGGTTCCTCCCTCTCCTTGTCGTGGAGCTGCTAGTGTGACACCAGGCAAACAAAGAGCCCAGCTTTGTGCTCATAAGGGATGAGGCTGTGTCATATAGAAAGTGCCACAAGCCTCTGTTTTCTCATCTGTAAAGTGGGAATAAAGGTGTGAGATGATGGGGGCTCTCACTTTCTCTGCTGTTTGAAGTTGTTTTAATGAGCATATATATTTCTTTTTTTTTTTTTTTTTTTTTTTTCTGAGACAGAGTCTCGCTCTGTCACCCAGGCTGGAGTGCTATGGTGCGATCTTGGCTTGCTGCAACCACTGCCTCCTGGGTAATGAGCATATATTTCTTTGGTATGGAGAAAACTAAGCACAATGAAAAGATAAATAAAATGAAGGGGTTGGGCACAGTGGCTCACGCCTGTAATCCCAGCACTTTGGGAGGCCAAGGTGGGCGGATCATGAGGTCAGGAGATCAAGACCATTCTGGCTAACATGGTGAAACCCTGTCTCTACTAAAAAGTACAAAAAATTAGCCGGGCGTGGTGGCGGGCGCCTGTGGTCCCAGCTACTCGGGAGGCTAAGGCGGGAGAATAGCGTGAACCCGGGAGGCGGAGCTTGCAGTGAGCTGAGATCACACCACTGAACTTCAGCCTGGGTGACAGAGCGAGACACCATCTCAAAAAAAAAAAAAAAAAATTGAAGATACAAGCAGGCACACCATTGGGTTGCAGTAGGTGCTTAGGACAACCCTGCCTAGGACCCAGCTCACGCAGAGCACTTCATGCCTGTGGCTGCCAGGCCACTCTGGTTGTTGCTGTTAGAAGTCAGAGTTCTTGGAGGCTGGCTGGCCAAGACAGATGAAAGACCTTTTCGTGGATGGGCGTGGTGGCTCACGCCTGTAACCCCAGCACTTTGGGAGGCTGAGGCAGGTGGATCACCTGAGGTCAGGAGTTTGAGACCAGCCTGACCAACATGGTGAAACCCCATCTCTACTAAAAACACAAAAATTAGCTGGGTGTGGTGGTGCACACCTGTGATCCCAGCTACTCAGGAGTCTGAAGCAGGAGAACCACTTGAACCTAGAGAGGCGGAGGTTGCAGTGAGCTGAGATCACGCCATTGCACTCCAGCCTGGGCAACAAGAGCAAAAAAAAAAAAAAAGAAGGAAGGAAGGAGAAAGAAGAAAGGAAGAAAGAAAGAGAGAGAGAGAGAGAAAAAAAAGAAAGAAAGAAAGAACTTTTCATGCCATTTCTAATCCCTGAAGTCCCTGTTTGTGAGTCACCTTGGGGTTGGTGACCCTCGATGTTCACCCTTCCGGAGGAGAGGGGGTGGCTGCAGAGGCCCCTTCCTGTTCCATGGCCCAGTTCCTTCACTCATTCATTATTCATTCATTTAGACAGAAGCAACATTTATTTAGACTGTTTAGCACAGTCTTCCAGGAGCCCTATGCCTGCTGGGTGAGGAGCACACAGGAACAAGTAAGTCTGGTATAGTGGGAGGTGTGGAGGAGCTTTGGGCAGAGCTTGTCTGAAGCTGCCCAGGGAGGTCAAGGAAGCCTCACAGACGTGACATTGAACTCAGCAAGAAGGGCAAATAGGAGTTTGTCAGGGGACGTAATGGGAAGAGCACTCCAAGTAGAGGGAATAGCATGTGCAAAGCTCAGAGGCTTGGGAGCATTTTGGTCTCTTCAAGGAGGAGCACGTGGTCAGGATGGCTGGAGAATGGGGTGTGGTTTAAGGGGCAGAGCAAGAGATGAGAGATAAGAATGGAGATGCCAATGTCTGGGATCCCTTCTCCCTGTTTCCCTATGAATGATGCTTGTAGGACTTCTTTCCATGTCTGAGTTCAAGTCCCAGCTGTGCTCTTGATCTGCTATGTGACCCTGAGTAAGTGGCTTCACCTCTCTGAGCCTCAGTTTCTTCAATGATGAAATGAAGATAAGACATATCTCATAAGTTCGTAAAAGGAGTCAAGGTCTCATTCATTCATTCATTCCCTCATTCAGCAAGTGTTTATCAGGTGGTTCCTCTATTCCCAGCTCTATGCTAGACACAGGGACACAGCTGAGGACAACATAGTCCCGGCCTCATACAACAAACAATCTCATGAGAGACTGCTATGAGGACATAAGTGAGCCAGACAGCGGCCAGGGATGGAGCAAAACAGATAGAGGGACCAGTACTTGTAAGTGCCTTGGGGGAGGCCCATCAAGATGTGCTTAAGGAACATTAATCAGGCTGGTGTAGCCAAGGCAGCTGAGTGAGGAGGAGAGATAAGGAAGTGCACTCATAGGGGTGGCCAGGGGCCAGGTCATGGGGCCTTGGAGACAGAGTTCAGGACCATGGATACTCCTAAAGGCAAGGAGGATGTTTGAAACCCTGAGCCTGTTACTGCTGCATTTATTCTGAGCCCCTAGTAATCCATGGCTGATGTGACCTGCTGTTGCTATGGTGGCTGCTGCTGGTGACCCTAAAGTGACCCTCTGGACACAACCACACTGGCCTGGCCACTGGGCGAGGAGGCAGCTGCCAGAGAAGGAGGTGGGACTCCCACTGTGGGAAGGAGCATGCTTTCTTCTTGGGGCCCTGCCACCCCATTGTCCTCTGCCCATCCTTTTTTCTCCCTGCCCGTCGGGGCCTCTCTGTGTCCTTGTCCAGGGGCCCACAAAATAAATAAGCACAAGATCAAACAATTTTGAAAAGAATAAAGTAAGAGCTGGGTAAACATCGAGAGAAGGGGTCTCATGTCTTACTTTACAGAATAAAGTAAGAGGACAGATACTATTCAATTTTAAAACTTACTATAAAACCACATTAATCAAGACAGTGTAACACTGGCATAAAGATAGGCATATAAATCCATCTATAGGAAAGGAATTGAGAGTCCAAAAATAATCCCTTAAATTTATGGTCAGTTGATCTTTAACAAAGATACCAAGACAATTCACTGAAAGGGTAACTTTTTCAACAAATGGTGCTGAGGCAGTTGGAAAGCCACATGACCATCAACCCTCACTTTATACCAGACACAAAAATTAACTCAAAATGGATCAATGACTTCAATATAAAACCTAAAGCTATACAACTTCTAGAAGAAAACACAGGGGTAACTCTTGATGACCTCGGGTTAGGTAAAGAGTTCTTAGAAACACCACTAAAACATGATCTATAAAAGAAAAAATAATCAGTAAATTACTCTATTGCAATTTAAAAATTTTGCTTCAAAGGACACCATTAAGAATATGAAAAGGTAAGTCATATACTGGGAGGAAGTATTTGTAAATCATATATCTGGCAAAGGACTTGTCTCCAGAATATATCAAGAATACTTACAACTCAATAATATAATAAGATGACAAAAAAATTAAAAATGGGTGAAAGACTTGAGTAGACAGTTCACCAAAGAGAGTATACGAATGGCTAAGTAGCTCATAAAAACATGCTCAACTAATGAATTAGTAAATGCAAACTAAAGCCACAATGAGATGCCAATACATACCCACGTGATGTCTATAATTTTCAAAAAAAGACAACATCAACGTTAAGAATGTGGCGAAACAGGAACTCTTTTATGCATTTTTTTTCATAACAGTGACTTTATTCTTTACAAGTGGATGATACCGGACTTCGAAAATTGGCAAATTTTTCAAAATAATTTTTCTTTGTGTTTGGAAAATGTGGTCTCATTTTAACATCACTTTTTTATATTTTTTTAAAGTTTTATATTAGGTTCAGGGGTACAGGGGCAAGTTTGTTATAAGGCAAACTTCTGTCACAGATTATTTGATCACCCAGGTACTAAGTCCAGTACCCAATAGTTATTTTTTCTGTTACTCCTCCTCCTCTCACCTTCCACCCTCATGTAGGCCACAGTGTCTGTTCTTTCCCTCTTTGTGTCTATGTGGCACTCTCATATATTACTGTTGGAAATGTAGGAATGTAAAATGATACAATCACTTTGAGAAAACAGTGTGGCAGTTTCTTAAAAAGCTAAACATAAACTTACCATCAGACCCAGCAATTTCATGACCAGGAATATCCCCAAGAGAAATGAAAATATATGACCATAAAAAGATTCATACTCAAACGTTCATAGCAGCATTATTCATAATAGCCAAAATGTGGGATCAACACAAATGTCCATCAACGGTAATTGAATACACAAATGTGACTTTCATCCGATGAAATATCTCAGCAATAAAAAGGAATGAACTACTGATACAAACTACTGAGGATGCACCTTTAAAATGTTATGCTAAAAGTCCAGATGCAAAAGACTACATGTAGGAGGACTCTCTTTATATGAAATGCCAAACATTTAAAAAGCAAATTTATAGAAACAGACATGAGACCAGCGAATGCCTGGGATGTTGGGGAGTTGTAGAGGGTGGGGATGAACTGTAAACGAACATGGGGGAACTTGTTGAGTCATAGAAATGGTCACCACTGGACTGTGATAGTGGTTGTGCAACTCTGTAAGTTTATTAAAAGTCATTGAATTGGCCAGGCACGGTGGCTCATGCCTGTAATCCCAGCACTTTGGGAGGCCGAGGTGGGCGGATCACAAGGTCAGGAGATCGAGACCATCCTGGCTAACACTGTGAAACCCCGTCTCTACTTAAAATACAAAAAATTAGCTGGGCGTGGTGGCGGGCACCTGTAGTCCCAGCTACTCAGGAGGCTGAGGCAGGAGAATGGCATGAACCCAGGAGGCGGAGCTTGCAGTGAGCCAAGATCGCGCCACTGCACTCCAGCCTGAGCAACAGAGCGAGTCTCCATCTCAAAAAAAAAAAAAAAAAAAAAAAAAAAGTCATTGAATTGCATTCTTTCACAATTTTTTGTTACATAATTATACATATTTATGGGGTTTGTGCAATCTTTTGATAATGCATACAATGTGTAACGATCAAATCAGGGTATTTAGGATGTCTATCACCTCAAACATTTATCATTTCTTTGTGTTGGGAATATTTCAAATCTTCTCTTCCAGCTATTTAAAAATATACAATATATTGTTGTGAACTATAGTCACTTTCCTGTGCTATCAAACACTAGAACTTCTTCCTTCTATCTAACTGGGTTTTTGTACCATTAACCAACCTTTCTTCATCACACCCTCCCCCACCAAAATGTACTTTATAAATGGTTGAATATTATTGTTAATTATATCTTAATAAAAATATTTATTTAAAAATACTACATGAGTACGCCCCACAGAGATGGCTAAATGAGGAAAATGGTAAGGAATAAACACAAGTTCTCTGTCTTCTCTTTCTCTCCCAGCTTTTGCTTCCTTCTAAGAAGAGACAGGAGATGGAAAGCAGCCTCAGTGATTTGCATCAGTCTTAGCATGAAGGCAAAACTCCCCTGCTCATAGGATAATGGCAGAACTCTAGCATGGCCAGGCCTTGCTCCTCCTTACCCTTACCTTCCACCACATTCCCACCCCTTATTTCCATCCTCAAACACACTGACCTTCTTTCAGAACCACATATTGGCATAGTCCCATTTCACTTTCTGCCCAGCTAACTTCTACTCAATCCTCAGACCTCAGCTCAATTGTCTCTCCCTGGGTAAGTCTTCCTTGATTTCCTGGGCTAGGTCAAATTCTTCTACTCATTGATAGCAGAGACCTCACACCTTTCTCCTTTATATAACTTATCACAATAGCAATTTCCTTTATTTGAGACATCATATGATTAATGTTAGCCCAGTCCCTATGAAAATAGGAACCATGTCTACTTTGCTCACCAGAATATCCCAGGGCCCAGCACAGTGACTGGCACAAAGCAGATGCTCAGTTACCTGTTAAATGACTTGCTGAAAGTTAAAATTCAAAACTTCTTAAAATTAAGTGATTGTACACCCAAACTTTCCTCATTTTTAGATGTAATAAGCCATCAAATTATGTAATTATAATGTCCCTGAAACATGTCATGTGTCAGAGAGCCAAATACTACAAAACACTGTTAAAACCTGATCTTGTAGTTTGTAGTTTCATTACTTAAGGAGTTTTTTTCCTCCTCCTAGCAAAGAAAAAAAGGAAAGAATATACAAATTACCAATATCAGAAATTAAAGAATGGTCACCACTGTTGATCCCATGGACATCAATAGGATAATAAGGGACTAAGAAGGAAATAACTCTGCATACACAAATTGAATAACTTAGATGAAATGAACAATTTCCTTGAACGATACAAACTACCAAGACTCATAGAAGGCCAGATAACCTGAATAGTCCTATATCTATTAAAGAAATTGAATCAATAATTGAAGACCTTCCAAAAAAGAAAACGCCAGGCCCAGATATATTTACCGATAAATTCTACCAAGTATTTAAGGAAGAAATATTACCAATTCTCCAGAAATATTTCAGAAAATAGAGGCAGAGAGAACATTTAGCCTCAGTCTATGAGGCCAACATTATCCTAATACCTAAACTAGATAAAGACATTATAACAAAAGTCAGATCAATATCTCCTATGAACATCATAGACAAAAAAAATCAACAAAATATTAGCAAATCAAACTAACTGTATACGAGAAGAATTACACGTGACAACCAAGTGGACTTTATTCCAAGTACGCAAGGATAGTTCCACATTTGCAAATCAGCCAATGTAGTCTACCATATCAGGAGGCTAAAGAGGTCATATGATTATATCAATTGATGCAGAAAAAGCATTCAACAAAATCCAATACTCATTCATCATCACCAGAAAAAAAAAAAAAAAAAACAATTATCAGCAAACTAGGAGTAGAGGAAAACTTCCTCCGCTCAATATAGAACATCTAAATCCACAGCTAACATCATAGTTAATGGTGAGACTAAGATCGAGAATAAGGTAAGGACATCCTCTCTCACCACTCTGTTCAACATTGTACTGGAAGTCCTAACTAGCACAATAAGACAAGAAAAAGAAATAAAAGGTATATCTGTCTTTATTCACTGATGGCATAATTGTTTATGGAAAAATCCTGAAATACTGCAAAAAAAAAAACCTCCTAAAAGGAGGTCTATATACAAAAATCAGTTGCTTTCCTGCATACCATCAATACACATTAGAATTTTAAGTATTTTTTAAAATACCATTTATAATAGCAATGAAAAATGAACTATTTAGCTATAAATCTAACAAAATATATACAGGATCTGTATATTTAAAAATTCCAAAACATTGATAAAAGAAAGTTTTAATGATCTAAATAGAAGAGATATTCCATGCTCATGGATTGAAAGACTCAATATTCAATTTTTTCCAGCTTGATATATAGACTGTATGCAATAACAATCAAAATGCTACTAAAATATTTTATAGATATTGACAAACTGATTTTAAAATTTATATAGAAAGGCAAAGGACCTAGAATAGCCAATACAATACTGAAAAAGAACAACGTTGGAAGACTCACACAATCCATTATCAAGACTAACTATAAAGCTACAGTAAACAATTACTGTAACTATAAAGCTACAGTAAACAATTACTGTAACTGTATAAAATTACAGTAAACAGTGAAAATTAGACACACAGATCAAGAGACCAGAATAGAGAGCCCAGAAATAGACCCACACAAATATAATCAACTGATTTTTTTACAAAGGAAAAAAGCAATTAAAAATGGTGCTTAAACAATTGGACTTCCATATGCAAAAACAAAACAAAACAAAAAAAAGAACCTAGGCACAGACCTTACATCTTTCACATAAATTCATTCAAAATTGGTGACAAATCTAAATATAAAATGCTAAACAATAAAATTCCTAGAAGAAAATGTAGGAAAAAATCTAGATGACCTTGGATTTTGCAATAAGTTTATAGTTACAACACCAAAAGCATGATACATGGGGGAAAACTGACAAGTTGGAGTTTACTAAAATTAAAAACTTCTTCTGTAAGAAAGACACATTTTAAAAATGAAAATATAAAGCAGAGACTGACAGAACACATTTGCAAAACACGTATCTGGTAAAAGATTGTATCCAAAATATACGAAGAACTCTTAAAATTCAATAATAAAAAGAAAACAACCTAATTTAAAAATGAGCAAAAGATCTGAACAGACTCTTCACAAAAAAAAGGTAGCAACTAAGCACCTGAAAAAATACTCAACATAATTTGTCATTAGGGAATTGCTAATTTAAATACTACACACCTATTAGAAGAGTTAAAAGCCAAAAAGAACGGATGATGCCCGTTGCTGGCAGGGATGTGGAGCAACAGGAACTCTCACTCATTACCAGTGGGAATGCGGAATGGTACAGCCCCTTCAGAAGACAGGTTGGCAGTTTTTCACAAAGCTAAACATAGTCTTACTATAAGGCTCAGTAGCCATTCTCCTAGGTATTTACTCAACTGATTTGAAAATTTATGTCTCCACAAAACATCCATAGAAATGTTTGTAGCAATTTTATTCATAATTGCCCCAAACTGCAAGCAACCAAGATGTCCCTCAATAGGTAAATAAACTACGATACATCCATAAAATGGGATATTATTTAGCAATAAAAATAAATGAGCCGCCAACCCTTGCAAAAACATGGATGCATTTTAAATACATATTTCCAAGGGAAAGAGGCCTATCTGAAAAGGCTACACCTCTATGATCCCATTTACATGACATTCTGGAAAAGACAAAGCTACAGAGATGTTAGATCAGTTTCCTCAACACACACACTTGCACATCTCCAAGGCACCTCAAACTTAACTTGTCAAATATGGAACTTGGTCTTCCCTTCTACACCTGGTCCTCTGTTGTCACTGTGTCTGTGGATGGCACCTCCACCCACTCACCCAGTTACCCAAGTTGGACACTCAGGAGTCACCCTGATACCTCCCTCTCCCTCACCTCTAACATCCAGCCTCTCACCAAGTCTTGATGATACTATCTCCTAAATATATTTTAAATCTGCCTGCTTCACTGCTTTTCTGTGTCCACTTTCCTACACCCAGCTCATCATCTCGTCTGCATGACTGTGTCATAACTGGTATCCCTGCAGTCTCTCTGGTCACTCTCACTCCAGTGCATTCCCCACTCATCAGCCATTGTGATTTTGGAAAAGCAGTTCTCATCATGTCATCCCTCCGTGTACAGATATTTCAATAGCATCTAGTTTCCCTTGAGTTAAAAACAGAGTTCTTTGGCCTTTCAAATCTCATATGGCTCAGCCTCTGCCCATCTCTCTGGGTCATCTCTCAGCATAATCCCTGTCTCCACCCTGGGCTCTGGCCTCACTGGGCCTTTGTACCAAAGTGATAAAGTTCCCTCCTCCATGACCAGTGGTTCCTGACTCTTCACTCTCACCCATCTCAGCTGCACTCAAAGCTCACCTACCAAAACCCATCGTTTTGCAGGAAAACAAACAATAAAAGGAAAGCTATCACTGCAACACGGCCGCAGGGATTCACAATCCCCAAACAATAGAGGTATAAGCAGGTTCTAAAATAAAAAGGACAACTTGAGGGTGAACTAGGGCAGGGTGTGTGCCTAGTGGGGTTTCTGAAAATTCTAAAAAGGTGCTGCTCACTCCTCATCTGCCTTCTCTGGGTGTGTACCTGGGACTTGTTTTCATTAATGGATTTTTCATGGTAGCTTCAAAAACCATCCTGTCAATATGTTACCCAATGTTTTTCAAAAAGCTGCTCTTTGGTGGAATATGTCCAGTAATAATAGAAGTTGGTGGCCTAGCTATTCTCCCTCCCACCTCTCAGCTACCCTTCTGTCTATAGTCGAGCCCCTTCTGGCTACCTCTCCAGCCTGGGAGACGAGGAGCAACTCTTCATTCTGAACTGCTGGTTCAATTTGCTTATGCTTAGTCTTGCTAAATTGCCTGTGGCATCAGCTCCCCAGGTAAGTTCTTCTTAAAAGCTTCCTCATTAAGAGAGCTGACAGTGTCAGTTTCCTTTTGCACACATACCTTTTTTTTTTTTTTTTGAGGTGGCGTTTCACACTTGTTGCCTAGGCTGGAGTGCAATGGCGCCATCTCAGCTCACTACAACCTCTGCCTCCCAGGTTCAAGCGATTCTCCTGCCTCAGCCTCCCGAGTAGCTGGGATTACAGGCGCCCACCACCATACCTGGCTAATTTTTTGTATTTTTTTAGTAGAGACGGGGCTTCACCACGTTGGCCTGGCTGGTCTCAAACTCCTGACCTCGTGATCCACCCATCTTGGCCTCCCAAAGTTCTGGGATTACAGGCGTGAGCTAGTGCCCGGCCTGAACACATATCTTAATCATCTTTGCCCCCCCCCACAGTGCCACGGTGCCAAGCACAGTGTCTGATTTTAGTAGTAACGTGAAGATACTGGTTGAATTGGACAAAACTTGAAACAGAAAATGAGCACATTTTTTAGAGTTGCACTGGAGTGCTAAAGTCAAAATAAAATATAAGGATGAATCTCTAAATTAAGCATTTCATCTGGGAATCACAGAACTGCCATTTGAGGTATACACACATACTGGAGTGGTACATCCAAAGAAGAAAGAGAAGGTGGAAGGTTTTATTAGAAAGAGAAATGTGCCAGGCACAGCAGCTCACACCTGTAATCCCAGCACTTTGGGAGGCCAAGGCAGGAGGACCACTTGAGCCCAGGAGTTTGAGACCAGCCTGGGCAACATGATGAAACCCCATCTGTACAAAAATATAAAAATTAGCTGGGTGTGGTGGGGCTCCCATGTAGTCCCAGCTACTCAGGAGGCTGAGGCAGGAGGATTGCTTGAGCCCGGGAGGCAGAGGTTGCAGTGACCCATGATCGCACCACTGCACTCCAGCCTGGCTGACAGAGCTAGACCCTGTCTCAAAAAAATAAAAGAAAGATGCCAGGCACAGTGGCTCACGCCTGTAATCCCAGCACTTTGGGAGGCCAAGGTGGGCAGATCATGAGGTCAGGAGTTTGAGACCAGCCTGGCCAACATGGTGAAACCTTGTCTCTACTAAAAACACAAAATTTAGCTGGGCGCGGTGGCAGGCGCTTGTAAACCCAACTGCTCGGGAGGCTGAGGCAGGAGAATCTCTTGAAACTGGAAGGCAGAGGTTGCAGTGAGCCAAGATCATGCCACTGCATTCCAGCCTGGGCAACAAGAGCAAAACTCCATCTCTAAATAAATAAATAATAAATAAGTAAAAGAAATTGTTATGTATTGTTTTGAAAGAAAGCTCATTGGCACTAGAGAAACTTTTGGGAGCTGTCAAGCTCTGATTGGTGACTAATGGTGGTAGGTAAAACAAATCTTAGAGTCACAGCAGGTCATTTCAACAGTTACTACATAAAACTGGTCTAAGGGTTACAGTAGTTTGTTTCAGCAGCTGGGCTTGCAGAAAATCCAATTTTTTGGGAACTGGAGCTGTGTGCCCCAAGTGTTTTATTCCCCTGGCCTCCTGACTCTGATGTAGCTGGATATGACAAAAAAATTTGTATAATCAGCTTTCATATTTCCCCCTTTTATCAAGATATTTATTTGGAAGCATCACTGAAGCATCTTGAAGTCAAGCTTCATTGTCCCACTGTACTGGGATAGTCCTGTCCCAGTTTCTGTCCCACAGAGGGGAGAAGGTACAGGAATCTATATCAGGGACCTAGGCTACATTTGAGGAACAAAAAGGCCAGAAGGAAAAATTTTCTCAGGGCAGGCTTGTCTGGGGTGCAGTATTGAGTTTCCTTATATTAGTCCCATGGGTATTAGCAATCATCTTAAAGCATTGGGCTAACATTATCCTGCTGGGAGAACTGGCTTTACAAAGATTAAACAGGCAACAAGAACAAAGCTTAAGGATTGTGATATGAAAAAAATAATTAGCGACAATATAATAAATTTAGTTTGTATAAGGGTTTTGAACCAAGAGCCCAAGGCTAAGGGAAACTAACTAAACAAAAGACTATGAGGGAACTGAATGAGACCTGTTGTAGTTGAGTATCATCTTATGACTGGGTTGAATTAAAGCAAGGATTGCCAACTCTATAAGAGCAACTACTAGCACAATTTTAATAACAAGTTGTGTTAGGGATACTGTCAAAATTACCCACTAGCTAGATTAAAGGATTTGCAGCAGGGTGTTGGGGGTGTCAGTTTGTGTCTAGCGAAAAAGGTAGGCATTAAGAGGGGTTAAGAGTCTCATTATAGGCCAGGCACGGTGGCTCATGCCTGTAATTCCAGCACTTTGGGAGGCCGAGGCAGGCAGATCACGAGGTCAGGAGTTCGAGATCAGCCTGGCCAACATGGTGAAACCCTGTCTCTACTAAAAATACAAAAATTAGCTGGGTGTGATGGCACATGCCTATAATCCCAGCTACTCAGGAGGCTGAGACACGAGAATCACTTGAACCCAGGAGGCAGGGGTTGCAGTGAGGCCGAGATCATGCCACTGCACTCCAGCCTGGTGACAAAGCAAGACTCCATCTCAAAAAAAAGAGAGTCTCATTATAATATGAAGTTGTGTCCCACCACCTTGGGAAAGGCTGTCTACAGTATGAAAATATCAACTTCCTATGTTGGTTTACAGTTTGAATGTCTCTCATTATGGCACTGGGTGGTTTAGTGAATTCTTTATGTGGTCCATACATCAAGCACAAGACTTGTTCCTTAAAATTTAGTTTAGGCCAGGTACGGTGGCTCAAGCCTGTATTCCCAGCACGTTGGGAGGCAGAGGCAGGCGGATCACCTGAGGTCAGGAGCTCGAGACCAGCCTGGCCAACATGGCAAAACCCTGTCTCTACTAAAAACAAAATACAAAAATTAGCCCAGCATGGTGGCACGTGCCTGTAATCCCAGCTACTTTGGAGGCTGAGGTAGGAGAATCGCTTGAACGCGGGAGGCAGAAGTTGCAGTGAACCGAGATCTCACCACTGCACTCCAGCCTGGGTGACAGAGCAAGACTCTGTCTCAAAAAAAAAAAAAATTTTTTTAGTTGTAACTTACAAGGCTTCAGGAACAAAGCAGTTTCTGTTTTTAATCATTTTATGGAAGAAAGTTGGGTTGGAAGAATCTAGAAAAATTCAGAATTTAGTCAAGTCCACATTTAGATAATGAAGACTTGAAAACAGTACACAGAGCTACAAGCTAATAACTGATATATATTATAGCTTTTCTTGAGAAATACAATTTTTTCTCTATATGTTGATTACAAAGGAATCTCAGATTTTAAAAATCACTGGAGTCTAGCAAGCTAAACCAAGGCAGACTCTATATTTTACCTATAGTCTTAAGGTTCCTGGGCATGCCAGGAAGTGACAATTCTTATTTACTCACTGTAAGGCTGAGAACTCTTGAAGTCAGGTATTACATGCATATTTTAAAATATGACATTTCAGTCAAAGCCTTGGCAATATAACTAATGTCTTCCATTGTATCCTACTACAAAGAGAGAGCAGATTTTTACTGGACTTGTGTAAATAACCATACTGCCATAAGAATACTCATGAATAGATTCTAAATTCTGAAGGAATCCAGTAGAGATAAAAAGCAAATGTTTCCAACTTGTTTACAAAAGTATGCTTTACCAAATTGCTGTAAACTATAGTTAGCTTAAGAGAGAAAATTTTTTAAGTCTAGAAAACAGAACAATTCAGTGAAGAACCAATAATGTTTTAAATAAAAGTCATAAAAACATTGTATTTATCAATCTCATGTAACTAATTTTTGTTCTGCTTGATCTTGATTAGTAGTTTTATGAACCCATCAGTTTTTCATTAGAGCTTTGAAAAACATTTCATTTAGTCCATTGATCTTAAAGGTATTATAAACTTGTATTTTAAGAGTATTTGTTAGAGTCTTCCATAAATCTTATTGTAAATGACTTTAGAGAGGAATTTAAAATGATAAACTATGGATGACAAAAACTTAGAATTGTCATGGTTAAAAATCTGATAGAAGTTCATTGTAATCAGAAATTGACAAGAAAATTTAGTTGTTTTGTGGCATACAACACAATATCTAGATTTATGACTGACGACATATTAGATTTCTAAGAATTGTATATAATTTTGGAACATTTATATCAATAACATACCCATAAATGTAACTGAAAGAAAATCTAGCATCACTCATCATTTGACAATGTTTTCCATATAATTTATCAAATAAGCCTAGTCATTTAACATATCTATGAGATGAGAGATGCATTCTTTGAAGCTCTCCAGGGACCCAACTGGAAAATTCCAAAGTTAATTCTAGGTCAAAGAGATTTAATTTAGAATCTGATTCTGGGAAAGTTTCTCAAAGATGTGCAAAGGCTCAAACATTTGATCAAAACAAGATCGCAGGTCACTGAAATAATAGTCAATCATTTAATCAGAGTGATACCCAAAAGGCTTAAAAATCAATACAGAAAGTTACAAGAATTTTTAAAACTTTAATTCTTTCAGACCTCAGTTTTCCTAAGTGATCAAAAATCTAATAAAGATAGCATTGAAAGTTATCTTGATAAAATGAAAATATTTTGTTTTCCAGGCCAGTTACTGAAACAGTAAAGAAAAATCTTTTGCAGTGTGATTGTTGCTCCTTATGGGAAGCCCATTTAGACAACCTGGAAGTTTAACCTGGTGAAAAGGTACTTGAATTTCATAAGACACAGGAAGAATATGTGTGTAAGGCTAAGAGTGTACACTATATTATAGAGGAATGTAAACAAGAAAACTAGTACCTTAAGCAGGGGAATATGTGGCTCTTAGTAACAGCATGGAAACTTTCACAGTATTCTGAAACAATTCAGACACATCAAGAAAAGCCAAGAGTACAAAATTAAGTTACACTGAAGAAAAACATTGTTTTTCTGGGTCTTTAAGAGAAACACTTCAGCATCAGGCCATTACACCAGTGTTAGAACCAGAGAAAAAATTATCGGAGCTGATGAAAAAGTTGAAGGAGAAAGTTATAATCTTGGGCCTTCTCAAGAGAAGAAAGTACAGAAGGCAATAATGTATGACCTGAAAATTACATGCAGTGAGATACAGCAAAAGTTGAACTTCTGAAATAAGAAACTAAAAAGCTTCAAGAGGAAAACTCTCCTTCAAGAAGTGAAATTTGCATTCTGAATGAAAAAGATACCATTTTTAATGTGAAACTAGGAAAATTAAATGAAGACTGTAAAACAGAAAAAAGCTACAATTAATTAAAAATCAAAACCTCAAGCCAAGTGCGGTGGCTCCTGCCTGTAATCCCAGCACTTTGGGAGGCCGAGGTGGGTGGATCACCTGACATCAAGAGTTTGAAACCAGTCTGACCAACATAGTGAAACCTCATCTCTACTAAAAATACAAAATTAGCTGGGCATGGTGGTGGGCACCTGTAATTCCAGCTACTTGGGAGGCTGAGGCAGGAGAATCGCTTGAACCTGGGAGATGGAGGTTGCAGTGAGCAGAGATCACACCATTGCACTCCAGCCTGGGCAACAAGAGTGAAACTCCGTCTCAAAAAAAAAAAAAAATCAAAAACCTCTTTACGTTTTGCTAAAAGCAGGTCAATCTTTTAAGAACATCTTGTTGTGTAAACATAGGGGATCACATTTTTAGTTTTATATTAGTTTATTTTAAATATCAAAACTCAATCTTTAGGAAGATTTATAAATAATTCCCTTTTAATTATAGCCTTTGTGATAACACACATAATTCATTTTATAAATTTATCCTTTAGAAGCTTCATCATGACTTACTCAGACCTTTGATGACATGTTTAGACTTTCTTCTTTGTCTTACACTTTTTCTAAAAAACCAGTCATTTTATTTTAGGACAAAAATGTATCAAAAAATGTTTTTATACAAAGTTATTTTAATTTTTAACCTTTTTAACCAAAAATACATCTTTAAATCTATAACTTTCTTTACATCTCTCTCTCCTACTTATGATTTACTTTATATCTTAATTTTATTTGTTAAATACATATTTAAATAACCCCCAAATTAGACAAAATATTTTTCTTTTTAATAAAAAACACATTTTATGTTTTTCTTATAATTTTATATATATTAATGCACCCAACTATATTTAGTCTTTTTATGAAATTTAAGAAACCAAGAACAAATCTATGTTCAGCAATTTGTTTCCATTTTTTATCTTGTTTTTAGAAATGACCCACTTAATAAGTACCTATTATTTAATTTAACATAACTTCAAGATTTCAAATTACATAAAAATTCTGTTTATAAATATTTATCTCATTTACATTGACTTAATTTATTTTTAATAATTTACTCAGACTACTTAATAGAACTGAGATATTAGACAAAGCTACTCATTATTTCAAGCTATTTTTCTATTAACCATTTTCATAGCCTAAGAATATCTGATATTCACCTAAGTAAGAACCTTAAAGTTAAATATATGGGTACTTTAAGGAGGTGGAGCAAGATGATGGAAGAGAAGTCTCCACCAATCATCTCCCTCTCAGAAGGACACTAAAAGGCATTTGAGTTAATTACTATATATTTTATATGAGCACTCATTTATTTAAGCCAATCTGAATAGAATTCCTTAAAAGATTTCTGGCCAACTATGCCAGATTTTATCATGTAGACACACATATAATACATGTACATATACACAAGCACACCTAAACATATATTAATACATACACACAAAAATTTTATAGCTTTCATTTTAGAATTTTAGTCATGAGACAGAAAAACACACAAAACTCACTAGTTTATAAAAGACAGTTAGATCTAAATTATATTTCTGACAAAATGAATTAAGGCTAAACTAAGATCTTTTTTTCCTAATAAGCAATCTTATAAAGGCTTTGAACCAAATTTTAATTAAAACAATTTGAGTCATTTACCAATATACTGGATTGGACAAAGAATAGTTAACTGTGAAAATGTGACTGAATTATGCAAGGAAGCCCAAAAGATGAGAGTTATTATAACAAGATCTGTAGAGTGTTATCTTGGTCTCAATTCCTCATCCTTGATAGTAAGAGTGTTGCCCTTCTTTTTACTACAGAGAGATTTCCTTTACATGGAAATTTCATCTTTTGCTTTTAAGAAACAGCACAGAGGTCAAAGTGATTTTCTTTTGTGTCTACTGGTTTTAATGTGTCTTTATTTAAATAAACAGTATGTCAGAATAGTTGAGGAATTTTTGATAAAAGAGAGTTTAGCTTAGAGAAAGACAAAGAGGAAGAGATGTAGAATGGAGAGGGAAAGGCTTTGGAAAGAGAAAAGTCTCAGCTAGAATTGAAACAGTATTTTTCAGTAAGGCAATCTTTGAGTCCTGAATGTGTTTTGATATACCAGTTGAGATATGCATCCTGTCTAGACTGTATGATTTTATAGCTACAACATTTTAGCTCAGTTTTCAGAAAAACAGACTGTTTGAATGATCCCCATAATGTTTGAACATGTCACTCACCATCAAGAGTCCCAGAAGTAGGAAATACTCATGGCATGCCTTTGAACTTTGAGAGCCCATTTGTAAATAAATGTATCTAAGTGATTCAGTTTCATGGTGAATACACAAAAGGCAAACTAAATCTGAGTATCCAGATGAATTGGAAAATAAGGTAAGTAATTACCAAGAAGGATGATAAGCTATCTTCAATGGGAGAAAAAATCCCTTTAACCAGGCCTCACAACCAGGAGGAGGAAGACCGTTCCTAACCAATTCCAAAATAAAACCAAATTCAGCCAAAAGAAAATGGAAGTCTGATGTGAGAAAGACTAATCAAGGGGTAAACAGGTGACCCATGGAAGAAAAGGGGCTCAAGGGGCCCAAGTATGGATACCTCATGCCATAGTTCCAGGGGCCATTGATGTCTCCAAGGTGAGTCTGCTTTGAAACCCACTCCTGACATCCAGTATGTCAAAGTCAAAATAAAATATAAACAAATCTCTATATTAAACTTTGGGGTTTTTTGTTTGTTTTGTTTTTTTGTTTCTTTGCTATGGAGTCTTGCTCTCACCCAGGCTGGAGTGCAGTGGCACTATCTTGGCTCTCCGCAACCTCTGCCTCCTGAGCTCAAGCAATTCTCCCACCTCAGCCTCCTGAGTAGCTGGGATTACAGGCATGCACCACCATGCCTGGCTATTTTTTGTATTTTTAGTCTACTAAAACAGGGCTTCACCATGTTGGCCAGGCTGGTCTCAAACTCGTGACCTCAAGCGATCCGCCTGCCTTGGCCTCCCAAAGTGCTGGGATTACAAGCACGAGCCACCGCACCCAGCCTAAACGTTTTATTTGAAAATCACAGAATTGCAATTTGGGGCATACACACAGACCAGGGTGGTCTTCGGTATGTCTAAAAAACAAAGAGAAGTTTGGGAGTTTTATTAGAAAGAGAAATGTTACTTACTGTTTTGAAAGAAAGCTCATTGACACTAGAAAAGCTTTTGGTAGCTGGCAAGCTCTGATTGATGAGTGATGGCTGTAGGTAAAAGTAGTCTTAGAGTCCCAGCAGGTCATTTCAGCAGTTACTGCATAAAACCAATCTTAGGGTTACAGCGATCTGTTTCACTAGCTAGGCTTGAGGGAAATTCAATTCTTGGAGCTAGTGCTATGTGCCCTGAGTGCTTCTTTCCCTGGCCTCTTGACTCTGATTTAGTTGGGTATGACTAGAATGGCCCAATTCATATAATCAACTTTCACAGGAGCATAAAAGAAATGTGTTTATAAATCAAAATCATTTTTGTAGGCCCCTAGAGAGTGCAGCATTTCAAGGAAGGCTATGGCAAATCTGTTTGTAAAGTGTGGAATTGCTTCATTTTGTAAATAGTTCTTACTTACAAGGTTGTTTCACACTCAGACGTGTGTGTGTGTGTGTGTGTCAGAGACAAAATTATAAGGGTGATTAATATGTTACTTTTGCAGGAAGAAAGGGAGTGAGGAATGGAGGAAGGAAGGAAGAGAGAGGAAGGAAGCAATAAAGCAGACAGAAGAAAGCAAAAAAGGAAGGGGGAAAGAAGGGTGGAACGGAGGGAGCAGGAGCAGTTGGATGTAAAAGGCTTGAAATCAGGGAGAGATAAGGCTGAGATGTAAATTTGGGAGCCATGAGTATATGAACAGAATGTAAAGACCCAGGATCTGGTGACATCCCCAAGACAGTAAGTGAAGATAAGAAGACCAAGTGTGGACCCCTGGGATAGCACAAGGTTTACAAGGCTAGGAGCCGAGGATGAATCAGCAAAGAAAATGGAGGAGGAGCAACAAGGAGGTAGAAGAAAAACCAAGAGATTGTGGAGTTCCAGGTGCTGAGGGGAGAGAGAGTTTCAGAGGGGAGGAATGAGCAACTATGCCAAATACCAATAGGCCAAGTGCCGTTGAAAGTTGACCATTAACCCAATGCTGAGGTTGTTAGTGACCTTGCCAAGAGCATTTGTAGCAGAGTGTGAGGGGTGAAATCTGGGTAGAGTGGAGTAAAAAGACATTGGGAGGAGAGAAATTGGAGATAGCAAGTATGATGACAATTTTGTTTTACTTCAAGAGAAAGCAAAAGTAGCAGGAGAGATTCGGTATTGACTTGTTTTTGGAGGACTAGAGAATCAGCGGTATGTTCGTACACTAATGGAAATGATCCAGGGGAGAAGGGAATATTGATGATGAGGTGAGAGGGGAAGGGATTTCGGAAACAAATGGTCTTGGATAAGAAGATGGACAATTCATGTGGTCAGAGCATCTCAACCCATTAGGAATTTTCCTGAGAATCACCCAGTACAGGCGCACATCTTTCCAGATATTTATCTAGGTATAAACCAATATTATTGTAATCTTTATCATACTGTTCACGTTCTCCAGCAACCTGCTTTATTTAAATACCTACCAGGGACATTCACCCAAGTCAGGTCATAGAGGCCAAATTCAATCATTTTAATGGCTGCTTAGTATAAAGTAGTATGGATGTGCCATAGTTTAGATAATCATAATTTGCCATCTACCGATGGATATTTAGATGTGTCCAATCTTGCAACTGCAAGTAACATTGTAGTGGTGGTCCTTATATAACTTTATATTCATGAATATTTCAAAAAAATCAACTACTAAAAGTTAAATTGATGAAACAAAGGATCCCAGCATTTTGAATTTTGATAGATGCTGCCCAGATGTCCTCCACTGAGGTTTCCCTAATGAACAACCCACCAGAAGGATATGAGAGAGGGATGTGATGCTAGGGGTAAGGGGAGGTTGGTTTGGGTTTGGACTTTTGATAGCAGACTTGTTGTTAAAAGTAGTTCAAGCTGAACATTGTGTCATAAACATAACTGATGAACCATTGACCCCTCCTCTCCAGGATCAAAAGTCCTAGACCCAGACTGCTCTGGGGAACTAGAGAGGCAGAGAAGTGGGACAGAGAGAAGAGAGAGGCAGACAAAGGGAGCAGGGGCACCGATCTGGGGAAGCTGTTGGGTGCTCTGGGGCTAGCCTGGCTCAGCCAGCACCTGCCTTTGGGGCCCCCAGCAGGCACTCAGCCTTTCACTGCCTGTTCACCACAGCCAATGAGCTCGTATGTAGATCCAATGAGGTAACGAATGTGAAAAGAAGACAGCAAGTGTTGGTGTGGAGACTGCAAGTTGTCTGTCCACTGGCATTTATTTTCCTCTGGTTTCTTACTAACAAAACCCCTGTTTTGTCAGGGACAATTTCCCTTACTTAAAAACATTCAATTTCCCTCTGCAGTAGTCATATGACACAGCTCCAGCCAATGAGATGGGAAAACACTGCATTCCCGGTCCCATTCTCGGAAAGTCATGTGACACAGCTCCAGCCAATGAGAGAGGGGCAGAGGTTGCTGCAGGGCATTCTGGGAAAGCGCAGGACACCACTAGAACAGCCATTGCCCATCCTGACAGGGAACTTGGGGCCCAGAGAAGGAGTAGCCACCATGCTGTGACCTCAGGGCATCCACACACATGGAGGACACAAAGGGGAAATAGAGGAGGAGGCTGGCCCTGATGGCATCTTGGAGCTGCTGGGCCTTCACTGGTGGCCACTACCAGACGTCTCTTGAAGTGGGAAAAATAAATCCCTAATTTGTTTAGGCCTCTGTTGGCCAGGTTTCCATCATTCTGGGCACAGCATTCCTGAGTATACAAGTAGCAGTAGGAGATGGAGGTTTTGGGGGGTGTAGACAGTGCACCAGACTGGACTCCAGGAAACCTGGCCCACTCCCTCTTCACCACTGGCCAGCTCTGTGTTGGAGCCTAGGTGGCTGGGCCTCTCTTAGCCCAATTCCCTCATCCATAACTAAGGCAACGGTCCCAGTGATGCCAGCCTATCAGCAATCAAAAGAGGATAAAGTGACACAATTTTTGAAAGCTTCTGTCGTGGGATGCAGGGGGTTGGTCCTGATCTCTGATGTGACCCCCTCAGTTGTCTCATGTGTAAACAGGAGAGTGGATACGCCTTGCAAAGGGCAACACTGTTCAAGGGGGAGAGGTTGTCAGTGTGTAAGTAGGCATCAGAGTAGTTGATGGTCTCCACCAAGGGCCATGAGAGTTCCAGCTCAGGACTGGTGCAGCCTGCAAGGCCAGTGGTGTGGTGGGAGAGCAGTAGAGTGGGAGGCAGGAGGCCTTCCACCTGGAGTACTCTGCCTGTCTTGGAATGAACTTTCCTTCTGGGCCACAGTCTTCCCCCTTGTAAAATACAAGGTTTTGACTAGATGACTGTGAAGAGCTTCATCATTTCTCATACTCTTGGAATTAACTTTTCTAATTTCACAGACCCACAGGGAGGTGAAGTAGGAGTGGCAGAGGTTGGGATCATCTATGCAATCAGGAGTGTGAGGTGTGAAGAGTCACAAGATCCTCAGACAGAGGTCTCTGGCTGGGTCCAGCTGGATGCATCTCCTAAGATAGGAGCTGCTCATGCAGGGGAGGGCGTAGGAGGGGCCAGAGAGATGGAGAAGGACCCCCTTTCCCCCAAGCCTAGGGCAAAGTGGACTCTGGCCCACAGGCTGCCCTGCTTGGTTTGAGCAAGAGAGAGGCTTTTCTTGCAGAGAGTTCACTGTAATTCTACAGCAGCTCTGAGCAGGTGGATGCTTACTGAGATGAGTTTTCTCTGGGAAGACCTGGGTATTTCACCTATGTGGCCTTGAGATGGTCATTTAACCTCTCTGCATTTTTCTTCTGTTATTTATAAACATGAAGGTATCAGATCAGGTGCTTTTGAAGGTCCTTCCAGCACTAAAATATAGGATTCTAGATTTAGGACAATAGTAGTTGCAATCTTATTGGATTATTGGGAAGATGAAATAAAATCAGTCATGCTTCATGGATGTTAGGATTTTCTTCCCCTCTCCTTCTTGGTTTTGTTTAAAACATTTGCTTTTCATGACCTTCATCCTAAGCCCAGAAGTGGATATTTGTGAGCTTTTGCCACCCAGTACCCTTGGACCCTTTCACTGGGAAAGCTATGCCCAGAATTTCCCCCTCCTACTCTCAGCCCATCCCTGAACATAAGCAGGGTTAATCCTACCTCCCAATTCCAGGATGATCCCTGATTGGATCCATCCAACCACCATATTCCCTCTCTCCATCCAGATTGGTTCGGGGTTGAGTGTGTAACCAAGGGGAATCAGCCAGGACCTTTGATCAACTATTGGGAAGAAAAGATCTTTCTTCTCTGCTGGACTCCAGTCTGGATGGAAATCATCTGGCCACCAAGAAGGGGAATCTGAACATGGCCTCACATGAGGGAGAGATTTTTTAAAGTATGGAGAAGGCACTGGTGGGATTCATCATTTGAGCCCCTGCAACAAGGCCCCGCCATCCATCCCTGAGCTTTTCAGTGGCATAAAACCATTAACTCCCTTCTGAGTTCAAGCTGGGCTGAGCTGAGTTTCCTATTACATAAAATAGAAGAGGCTTATGGCTGTCTCCCCTCCAGCACCTATGTCTCCAAGCTGAGACCAGCACAAAACTTTGCTGTCTCAGCCTCTTCTCTCTAGGTGTGAGGTTCATCTCTCCCTGCCCATTCTCCCCCATTTTCTCCTTTCCCACAGAGAAGGCTGCCAAAACTACCCTGTAATGGCACCTCCAAGGGTGAGGACACATTAGCCCTAGACTCTAATGAACTGAGCAGCCCTGTCACCACCAGACCTGGCATCACACAGTGACCTGGAGGGCTGCCGAGTCAGCACTGTGGGTTCCTGGTGCGGACTTGCCTTCTGGAAGAAGGCAGCTTGTGCTGGGAAGCCACTAGGTAGATTTTAAGAGAATTGGGTGGGGTGGGGGGTTGGTACAGCAGGCATCACACAGAACCCTGTAGAGTCAAGGCCTAATCAGGGGAGGGGTTTTAGAAGTGAGTTTGTTCTGTAGATGTGCAGATTAAGTCCAGAGAGGGCAAGTGACTTGCCCCAGGTCACACAGTTGTTTAGAGACAGAGTTGGGCTCAGAACCCAGATCTCCCAATTGAGTCCAGTTGTTCCTTTAACTCTGCTGTCTTATCCTCCAAAGACAGATCTATGTCCTCCCCAAGAACCCCCATGGGTTCTCCTTCCCTTCTTTATGATGCTTAATAGAGTCAGTCCTAAGCAACCCCTCCCATAGCATCCTTCCTGTCTCCCAAAGTCCACACCACACTGAACATCTCCAGTTACCAGCAAGTCTGCTCAGTTCTTCCATCAGCGAGTGCTACAATAGCGAATGCAGATACAGAAGGGAATTGCAGCAGCTGCTGCACTCTCATTCCCAGGACCTGACCTGGGTTTTGAGCTCGGGCTCTGTCCCTTTTCTGCCGTCTTAGGGATGCTCCCTTCATCCCTAGTCAGGATCTACCCTCCTCACCTGCCTTCAGCCCCCATGGTGGGTTGAGCTTAGCCTGCCTGAAGCCACACAGTGCTCTGTCTGCTTTGTTGCTGGAACACCTGGCCTGACCCTCTGATCATCGCTCACTTGCCCCTGCCTCTATAAATGCTGAGTGTTCCTTCCCATCAGCAGTGGCGGGGGCTGCCCCACAACTATCTTGTCTGGGCAGGAAGGTCCCTTGCCCGCATCTCTGAGTCTCACCTCTGGGCCATCTCAATGTCGACCCACTCTCCTGCTGCCCGGGGGTGCCCGGGGCCTCCTCAGATGGTCAGTAGTGGGACAGGTGAGGGCTGGAAGTCAGGGCATCACATCATACCTCACCCCAGTCAACAGTCGTCTGTGCACCCAACTCAAGCCACCGACACTGACAGATTTGAGCACCTGCTGCCGGGAACCATGCTGAGAGCTGCCCATAGGCCCACCCCCGTGGCCCTCACAACCACCCTGTCAGGAGGATTCATCTGCTCTGCCTCCCAGGTAGGGAAACTGTGGCATTGAGAGGTGAAGCCACTGCCCCAAGGTCACCCACATGCCCCTAAGGAACCTGAAGGGTCAGAGGAGAAAGGAACACACATACCTCCCTCCTTCCCACTGCCCCTGTCTGCAGAGACATGGTTTCCAGTAACCTCCAGGGACAGCCTCCTGGGATCTCCCCTTCAAATCCTTCCTGGCCAGTGTTTACCTGAAATCATCCTATTGATCCCCCAAGCAAATGTCTGAGATTGTCTCCTGGAACAGGAGCTCATGACTATCTGGCAAGCAGATACTGGGTGAAACCCCAGCCCTGCTCCCAAGAGGGACTTGTTCAAGCGACAGTCACTGGGGCATTGTGTCTGCAGAGAAGTCTGCTCCACTTTGAACTTTGTGGCAATTACAAAATGGCTTGTTATCCAAAATAATTTATGGAGGTGGAAAGGTTTCAGATGAAGAATTCAGTGGTGGGACTGCTGGACCCATGCAGAAATGCAAGGCCATCAGTTAGCCGTTCGGGTAAAACACAATTACTGTCATGAAATTTTAATTAAACTCTTACTTGTGTGAATAATGAAGCGTGGATTCTTCAGTGCTGACTTCCTCAGGCCTTCTCTGAAAGGAAAGCTCTGCTTCAGGAGCATGGCTCTGTGAGAATCTGCAAATGTCCCATCTACTGAGGAGCCAAAGATGGATCTTCACCGCTGTAGGCCCAGAAAGCTGCTCCTATGATCTCTCCTCCAGGGAGGTCAGTTTCTCCCCATTTCCTGCCTGGATTGGCCCCGCAGGAAGTGGCAGGTGAAAGGAGTGGATGCGAAGAAGAGAAAAAAGGCAAGGGGGCTGGGCAGTGGGTGTTGGGGGTTGGAGTCCAGCTGACCCTCGGATGTAAGTCATGATGCCACAGCTTGTTTGCTGTAGGATATTGAACCTCTTTGAGCTTCACTTTCCTTATCTAAAGAATACAAACTACAATTCTCATCTTTTTAGAAATGTTGATTGTTTTCTCCTGTTTATTTTCTCCATTCCTCCCTGCTCAGCCTACAACTCTGCTAAGTTGCTCCTCACCCACCTACCAACCCTTAGCTTATACAGTATTGAGGACACCTGACCCACACTGGCCACATTATCCAATTTTCTCTCCAGAGAATCTCCATTCGGAACATAGAGACAGTCACGAAGCTGTGGGGGCCAGCTGGAAGAGCACGTGGCTCTGGGTTAGAGGCCATCATCTTGGTGAGGCCATGCTGGATCGGAAGTGAGCAGAGAAGCCAGTCTACAGTGAGGGGGAAGAAGACCAAAAGGAAATAGACATGGATTATCCACAGATCCAGTATGGGAGACAGAGGAAGACCCAGAGAGAAATGGGAAGGGTCACTGTTGGGTGACTCCTAGACCCCAGGACACCTGACTGAACTTTCTACATTTGGGATCTGAGGGGGCCCCTGCATCCTTCTGCAAAGCCCTTTTTCTGCTTTGCAGATTTTTGTGGGTCTGTGAACCAGTTAAGTTTCTTCTCTGTTGCACATGTCAGAAAACTCAACCCAAACTGGTTTAAGCCAAAGGGACTCCATTGATTCATGTAATGGAAACTTTCTGAAAAAGTTGATTCCAGAAATGGCTTGAAGGGGCCTCTTAGTGATGTTGCCAAGACCTAGCTTTTCTCCATTTCTCCTTCACACATTGTCTTCATTCTTAGGCTACACCTAAGGTGATGGCAACAGCTGTGGACCATGAACTTCCAGGTGGTGAAGAGCAAGAGCGTCTTCTACAGGAGGCCTGAAAAACGTCCATTGGATCTCGGTGGTTCCCTGGATCATTGCCCTCTCTGAGCTGATGACTGTGCCAGAAAGATATATTGCACAGGTTCGTTTAAGCGTTAGTCCCACAGCCCACTGCTGAGCTACAGGTGCAGCCTCATAGACAGAGTAGGGAAAGGAGTGACCCACAAGCAAAAGTCAGTGCAGCTGCTGTAGTGAGAGGAATGCAAGCAAGTAACCTCACCTCTGGATTGCCAAAGACGAGAGCTCAAGGGGGACGGTGAGAGTGAGATGAAGTCCCTAACGAAATGTGTCTGTACAGTACCCATGCTGATTTCTCTTCCTTGCTCCTAAGTTGGCAGCTTTTCTGTAAAGCTCCTTGAGGCTGGGAGTCCAGCCCCTTCTGTTCACCATCCAGTACCTGGGCCTTTTTGTGGCCCAGACCTTTTGTGTGACCTTCCCCTGGTCTGGACTGCCCTTCCCATACCTTGGGTGCTCAGGGTTTGAAATGGAGAACAGGCTGCCAAGACTTAGAATAGGGGAGAAGCGGGCAGTGGGGGTGGGGAGGGGTGATTTTAAAGGCACAACAGGAGGGTATACTAATGATGGAACTATTCTGAATCTTGACTGTCGTGGAGGATAACCAAACCAACACAGGTGTTAAATTGTATAGCGCTAAATACACACACACACACACACACACACACACACACACACACACAAAATACAAGTAAAAACTGGAAATCTGAGTAAGATGGGTGGGTTGTACCAGGGTCAGTATCCTGGTTGTAATTTGTCCTATAGTTTTACAAGATGTTACCATGGGTGGAAACTGGGTCAAGGGTACACAAAATCTCTGTTTTCCTCCTTTTCTTTTTTTAAATTAAACTTTTAAATTCTCCCACAGGGATGAGGAGCACTTCCTGAGCTGGGCGCTTTCTTGCTGGTGTCATGGGTGGAGCTTTCATTAAATCCGGTGGGGAGGAAGAAGCCTACTTGGGCCACCTTCTGTTGGGGGCAGTAGAGAAACTCTGGGTCTGGGTCTCCTGGGTGGATAAGGGGGTCTGAGATGCCCACTACTATATTGTTCCTCCAGTCCTGGGGTCCTTAACCAGTCACATTCCTCTTTTCTGAGTGCTCCTCTGGGAGTCTCTTGTGTTACCTCCAGAGCTGATCATCATACTTAGTGAGGAAGAGCAGGGAATGCCCTCTCTCTCGTACACCTTCACAGGACTCTACAATTATCTCGGAATAAAAATATTAATTTAAATAATGAAATAAATATATGCCAGGGGAGAAAAACAATAAATAACACTAAACACCACCAATCTCACTGGGTCACTGTGGAAAGTGCATTAACATACGCAAAGACCTTAGCCTGCGTAACACTCAGGAGGTACACGATGGATATGCATTGCTTCTCCAATAATTTAGGAGTGTTGTGTTCCTAAAGATCTTTGCAATTCAGAATATATCTTTTCATGAAACTCTGCTGTAGACTGGGGTCAGTCAGTCAAAAAGCTCTAATGGCTTGTACTGCTAATAACCGTGAATAACAATCTTTCTTTCAGAAAATGTAGTCCAGACTCCAGGCGCAAGCATCCTCCCTTCCCTGGGCCACTGTTGAGAAAGGGGAGCAAACTATTTTAGTAGGCACAGCAAAGAGAGCAAAGCAGAGTGGGATCGGGCTCTGTGGACCGGCAGCCAGGGTCAGGCCGGGGTCAGGCCAGGGTCTATGGAGAGAAGGAGCACAGATGCACCCTGGGTTTGCACCCGTGGGAAAGCCTGGGAGCCCACCCCCTGTTGGCCGGGGATGTGTGTGTGTGTGTGTGTGTGTGTGTGTGTTATGTGTATCTGTGTGTGTGTATGTGTGTGTATGTGTGTATCTGTGTGTGTATGTGTGTGTGTATGTGTGTGTATGTGTGTGTATGTGTGTATCTCTGTGCGTGTGTATGTGTGTGTATCTCTGTGTGTGTGTGTGTGTGTATCTCTGTGCGTGTGTATGTGTGTGTATCTCTGTGTGAGTGTGTGTGTGTGTGCGTATGTGTGTATCTGTGTGTGTGTATGTGTGTGTATGTGTGTGTATCTCTGTGCGTGTGTATGTGTGTGTGTTATGTGTGTGTATCTGTGTATGTGTGTGTATGTGTGTATCTGTGTGTATGTGTGTGTATGTGTGTGTATGTGTGTGTATCTCTGTGCGTGTGTGTGTGTGTATCTCTGTGTGAGTGTGTGTGTGTTATGTGTGTGTATCTGTGTGTGTATGTGTGTGTATGTGTGTATCTGTGTGTGTATGTGTGTGTGTGTTATGTGTGTGTATCTGTGTGTGTGTATGTGTGTGTATGTGTGTATCTGTGTGTGTATGTGTGTGTATGTGTGTGTATGTGTGTATCTCTGTGCGTGGGTATGTGTGTGTATCTCTGTGTGTGTGTGTATCTCTGTGCGTGTGTATGTGTGTGTATCTCTGTGTGAGTGTGTGTGTGTGTGCGTATGTGTGTATCTGTGTGTGTGTGTATGTGTGTGTATGTGTGTGTATCTCTGTGCGTGTGTATGTGTGTGTGTTATGTGTGTGTATCTGTGTGTGTATGTGTGTGTATGTGTGTATCTGTGTGTATGTGTGTGTGTATGTGTGTGTATGTGTGTGTATGTGTGTGTATCTCTGTGCGTGTGTATGTGTGTGTATCTCTGTGTGAGTGTGTGTGTGTGTTATGTGTGTATCTGTGTGTGTATGTGTGTGTATGTGTGTATCTGTGTGTGTATGTGTGTGTATGTGTGTGTATGTGTGTATCTGTGTGTGTATGTGTGTGTGTGTGTATGTGTGTGTATCTCTGTGCGTGTGTGTGTGTATCTCTGTGTGAGTGTGTGTGTGTTATGTGTGTGTATCTGTGTGCGTGTATGTGTGTATCTGTGTGTGTATCTGTGTGTGTATGTGTGTGTGTATGTGTGTGTATGTGTGTGTATCTCTGTGCGTGTGTATGTGTGTGTATCTCTGTGTGTGTGTGTGTGTGTGTGTGTGTGTGTAGTGGGAGTGCTGCACCACATCAGTAATCGTCATGACCACTCACTAAGGAAGGAACTGGTAGTAATCCATTTTTCAGCTGAGGGAGCTGAGACCTTGAGAAGTTGAGGAACTTTCCTGAGCTCACAGCTTGGGTCTAAATCCCAGGCCTGTGACTGCCTCCAGCCCCTGCCCCAACCACTGCACTCACTGCCACGTGCTCCTGGTGTCCATTTGTGCCACTTGGTGGGCTCATCTCCACAACCACCCTGGGAGGAAGGGGCTGATGGAAGCACCATCCCCACCTACAGATGAGGAAAGGGCCCAGAGAGGGGAGGCGACTTGTCCACAGTCACACAGCAGGGAAGTGGTGGAGCCAGGACTGGAAGCCCTGTGGGCCTGACTTCTCCTCCAGGGCGCCCTCCCCTACCCCCCACCACCCTCCCCTCAACCCCTCTCAGAGGAAAGCATAGAGTGGGGCCCCCTTCTCCCTGTAGTGAAGGAAGCTTTTGGACTCACAGAGGCCTCTGTTCCTCAGCATCTCCTGCACTGGTAGCCAAGCCCCTCATTCTTGGTCGACATCATACCCCCATGCTGGTCCCCCTCAGAGGCCCCCAGGGCTGTTACTTCCTTAATGTGCCTGCTTTAATTATTATCTTCAAGAAGAGACTCAATCCAGGAGATAAACACAAAAGACCTGCTGCTGATAAATGAAGGTGTCCTGCTTCCCTGGATGCAAATGGAAAGCCCGCTGCAACCCCTGTAGTAAGCCTCCATCAGGACTGAACAGCCTGCCTAACATGGTGCATCTCCCTGTCCTGCAGGTGCTCGGACCAGCATAGTGGCAGGCAGAGGAGTATGACCAGCATAGTGGCAGGCAGAGGAGTATGACACCAGCATTCCACAGAGAAGAGGGGTAAATCCAGAGCCCTGGAGCTAACAGCCAAGAATGGAGTGGATCAGGGACAGAGGGGTCAGCAGACAGCCAATAGCAGCTCCAGAGTGCAGGAGAGAAGCGGCACCTTGGCCTCCTTTAGCTAGGAAACCCAGCCACACCCAGCCTGGCCTGGGCACTGCCAGTCCCAGAGGACACCATGGGACACAATGGGGTGTTCAGGCATCTCTCAGGACCCCTGCCCCTAACCAGGCGCTGCTCCCCACATACATCCCTCTGCCTTGACTGAGGGACTCAGCCTTCCTAGGCCTGGGTCTCAGCTTCCCCTTGGGTCCCACTGTGGAGCAACCCTCCAGGCCCAGTGCCATGGCCTGCCCTGGATGGGAACTGTCCTCTGACCCTGGCCCTGCAAGATGCACCCCTAAGACCAGCCTCAGATCCACAACCAACTAGACCTGCCCCCTTCTCCTTCCTCTTCCCTCTTCCCACACCCCCTGGAAAGAAGAGTTCAGCAGTGAGGAGAGATCGCTTCACGTAAAGGCTCTCTCTGTAGCATCACCTGGGGCAGACAGTGGGTGTAACAGCCGCCCTTGTGGCAGTGGAGCCCGGGAAGCGCTGTGCTCACTCACAGGTCTGCACTCTTCTCTGCCACTCACCATCTGTGTCATTCAGGTGAGTTACTTAACCTCTCTGAGTCCCAGCTTTCTCATCTGGAAAGTGGGAAAAAATACCTCCTGTCCCTTTCTCAGTTTCCCCTCCATAAACTGCAAAAAAACTAAAATTATATATATGCATATAAAATTTTATATATGTATGTATACACACACACACGCACACACACACAAAGAGAGAGAGACAAAAACACACCAGTATGACCATTGGCTTGCTCCTGTCTGTGCACTCGGCTAGAATATGAGCTCCATGGGGCAGGGCCAAGCCTGTCTTGCACCCCACTGTGTCCCAGCAACCCCAACATAGTGAGCCCTCAAGAAATACTTGTGAAATAAAAGATGACCTGTCTCAGCCCCTGCTGCTCAAGTGTGGGCTGCGCACCAGCAGTAGCAGCGCTCAGGGCCCACCCAACCCCCCTGCATCAAAGCTGGCCTTGCACGAGAGCCCAGGGCAGATGTGTCCAGGTCCCAGGAGACCTAGAGGCTCAGCCTCCCTTCCCCAGGTCCTCCTCCTCCACGCTGACTTGTTGGGCCGCCTCCCTGGGCCTCTGCCTTGCCCAGTACAGTTCCACCTCTTTTCCCTAAGGAGGGTTGGGAAGATTCAGTGAGATCGTGGCTCCAACGCACCAGCTTCAGGAAGATGAGCCATAAACAGGGCTCCATCTGCATCTCCATCTCTCTCTGATCCAGACCTAGGCCACTGCAGGAAGTCTATGAGCAGCTCACTTCCTGCCTCTGGCAGGCTCTGGAATTCACTGTGCAGCCCAGGCTGGGAATGCAGCCACCAGAGGGGAGCCCTGAGCCCTGGCTACACCTGAAAACAAACACCCTTCTCTGGACCCACTCCTCACCCCTCAACATACAGCTGCTGCCCACCCGGTTTTACTGCCTGGCACTGCAGCCCTTTCCAGAGCCCCTGTGGGCCACCCTGAGACCCCAGCCCCTTCCATGGGGGAGGTCTCTCTCCTCCTCACTACAAAGCTGGCCCATGTGACTCTATGTCACAGCTGCCACCTGCACTCACTGCTGGGCCCTCCCCTTCCACTCCAGCACCGCCTTGATGCTCAGATGCCAGCAGGTCTCGGGTCTCCCCGCTGTGCCCCTGCCTGTCAAGCCGCCCACTGGGGTGTATGTCGAGGTCATCCAGCTCTGATGCTCCAGAATATGTGACATTAGTTTTCTATGGCTGTCCCCTCTGTCCTCAGCTGTGTTCCTAACCTTCATGCCACACCAGCCTTGCCCCTGCCCCTACCCCTCCACTGGGTTCCAACTCTCATCTGCCCACTTGATTCTCCGCATGGACAGGGTTCAGTAAGCCCACACTGACCACAGAGCACAGCTGATGATGGCCGGGTCATGGCGCAGAAGCCGCACCTGAGCCCACTCTCCACCTGCAGAGTTGAGTTGGGCTGAGGCGGGCCATGGCTATGACGGACCCACATGACCTGGAAGCAGCGTGGGGATGCCCTTGTCTCTGGCGGGGCTGTGTTGTGTTGGTCATGGAAGGGTCGAGTTTGCTGGTTCTGAGACCCCAGTGCCCCATGCACAACTTTGTTCTTAGAGACGGCAGCAGATCCCGTGAGCGCCTCACCCCTGTCCCCTGGGCACCAGCCCTTCCTGAATCTGAAGTCCCGGCTCAGAGCCAGGCACAGGCTGGCTCTTGGTAAACATTTGATAACTGGACATTTAGATGAACTGAGCCCCCTCCTCAGGCCCCTTGTGTGGGGAATGGGTGAGCAGGGGCCTCGTCTCCCTTCTCTAATCGCTGGTGAAGATTGGGGCCTCTGCACCCCCTTTTGCCCAGGGTCTCTGGAGCTCATTTCTCCACATATGGCCCAGGATGGGGAAGCAGAGGAGGGGGAGTAATTAAAGGAGAGTGTGGGACCCGTGTCCACCTCCCTTCGCCAGGCAAAACCATCAGACCCCCACCCCCAGCAGTGGGAGAATGACCCAGAGAACAGCAGAACTGGGATAAGGATAGGAGCAGGAAATGCCACATCACACAGCAAAAAAAAAATGATCCAGAACATAACAGCACCCTGAAGAACGCAAGTGCAGGCACTTGTTGCAAGACAGGAGTGCAAAGGCACACCACACATGGCCACTCGCCCTCCCCGTCTACTGTGAGACAGCCCTCCATTTCCCTTGCAGCACCTGTTTCAAGTACATTGTTTTTCTTTGTTTGATAAAGTGTAACTCATTTAAGGCTCTGTGATGGTTATTTCACATCTCTAAAGCATACTTTTCACGGAAAGATCAATTCCAAGAAAACAAAGTCTGTGAAAGTTAGATCCATTAACAAGTGCTAAGTGGCCAATCACTCACAGAGGGGGCCTTTGAGTTAGCCCAAGAAATTATCAAACTGACTGGGCACTCTGCCGGGAGCCCTGGAGCAACATTTACAACACACAGGTTATGAGCTTTTTCTTTTTCTCTGCCTAAAATTAAAGTTCATTTTTTGAGACCAGGGAAGATCATCAAGAGAGCAGCTAGCCAGCCCTGTGCAGTGGATGGAGGAGGAGCTCCCAGATCACTCCTGGAAAGGGGTCTCTGCTCCTCAGAAAGACTGAATCTGTGCGTCCAGGAGCCCATGAAAGGGTGAGTCAGTCATCCTCACACGCGTGTGGGCAGCGCGAGCAGGAAACGCAGAACGCCACCCAATGCCACAGCTCACTGAGCAAAGAAGTCCAGGCAGGAGATTGTGACTCAACAGAGATCATCTCTGGAGGAAGGAACTGGGGGAGAGCAAGGAGAGGGAGGGACACACCGCTAATCATCCAAGATAAATGATGGGGTTGACTTCGTTTAGGGCTCCTAATAATCCAGTGGATTAAATGGTACTATGACCGCACTTTACAGAAGAGGAAACTGAGGCTCAGAGAGGGGAAGTCCTTTACTCTGAACCACCCAAGCTGCAATTCAAATCCAGATCTGTCTGATGCCAAAGCCTGAGCACTTCACTACTATGCGTCTCTCACCTCCTGCGTTGTATACCCCTAAGGATGGGAAGCTCACTACCTCTCAAGACAGCCCATTCCCTCTCGGGACAGTTTTGACTTGGAAAGTCCTTCCTTCAGGCCACATTGAGGGCATCTACTTCGTATTCCACATGGCAGCACATGTATTTGAAGATAATTCTCATCCTTCTAGGGACTTCCTGTCCCCAGGTTCTACAATCCCACTCCTTTGGCATTCCTCATTAAACAGCCCCTCCAACCAAGCTCCTCTCTCTCTTTTGAGCTCTCTGATGCAACTTCCCAAGGAAGGTCTGCCCAGGGCAGGGCCCAACTGAGACCTCTCTCTGTCCCAAGGATCCAGCAGGGCCCTAAGTCAAGTTTCCCTCTTTTTTGTTTTGTTTTGTTTTGCTTTTGTTTTTGTTTTTTTGCTGACCCTTCCTGAATGAGGAGCCATCTGCCCAGACATGGGGTTGGTCATGGACGATTGGGTAAATTCTCCTTTATTCCCCAACCCATTCACCTGATTCCTGTCAGAAATGCTCCCCCTAAACTGTAGCAGGAGATCTGAATAATAAGAATTTTTTAACCACTTTATTAAGATACAACTGACATGAAATAAACCCCATGTATTTAAAATGTACAATTGGCTATGTTTTGATGTAAATATATATCCTTGAAATCATCACCACATCGACATAATAACTTCATCCATCACCCCGAAAGCCTCCATATGTTCCTTTCTCATGCCTCCCTCCTGTCCTCCCTGCCTTTCCACATCCACATCTCCATCCCCAAGTAACTGTGGATCTGCTTTCTGTCGCTGCAGTGTGCATTTCCTAGAATTTTATGTAATTGGAATCATATCAAAATGTAGTCTTTTATATGTGGCTTCAGTGCAACTATTTGGAAATTCATCCATGTCACTGCATGTAACAATGGTTTTTCTGTTGCTAAGTAGCATCCCATTGTATTTATATCCCAAATTTGTTCATCCATTTACCTATGGGTGGTAAATGTTTAATGGATGTTTAACTTTTTAAGAATGGCGATCATTAAAAAGTCAGGAAACAACAGATGCTGGAGAGGTTGCAGAAAAATAGGAACACTTTTACACTGTTGGTGGGAGTGTAAATTAGTTCAACCATTGTGGAAGACAGTGTGGCCATTCCTCAAGGATCTAGAACTGGAAATACCATTTGACCCAGCAATCCCATTACTGGGCATATACCCAAAGGATTATAAATCATTCTACCATAAAGACGCACGCACACATATGTTTATTGTAGCACTATTCACAATGGCAAAGACTTGGAACCAACCCAAATGTCCAACAACAATAGACTGGATTAAGAAAATGTGGCACATATACACCATGGAATACTATGCAGCCATAAAAAAGGATGTGTTCATGTCCTTTGCAGGGACATGGATGAAGCTGGAAACCATCATTCTCAGCAAACTATCACAAGATCAGAAAACCAAACACTGCATGTTCTCACTCATAAGTGGGAGTTGAACAATGAGAACACATGGACACAGAGAAGGGAACATGACACACCAGGGCCTGTTGGGGGGTGGCAGATAGGGGAGGGATAGCATTAGGAGAAATACCTAATGTAGGTGACAGATTGATGGGTGCAGCAAACCACCAGGGCACGTGTATACCTATATAACAAAATTGCAGGTTCTGCACATGTAACCCAGAACTTAAAGTATAATAAAAAAAAAATTGTCAAACTGTCTTCTGAAGTTGTTGGACCATTTTACCCTCCCACCAGCAGTTCATGAGAGTTCCAGTTCCTCCACATCCTAGACAGAACTTGGTATGATCTTTTTAATTTTAGCCATTCTGATACCTCAGATGTGTAGTGGTATCTCATTGTGGTTCTTAATGTATGTTTTCTTAATGCATGGTTTCCTAATGACTAAAGATGTCCAACATCTTATGTTGGACATCTTTATGTTCACATATCTTCTTGATATATGAATCCTTTGCCTATTTTTTATTGGTGGCTTGTTTTGAGAGTTATTTACATGCCCTAGATATAAATATTTTATCAGATATATACTTTGAGAATATTCTCCCAATCTATGGCTTGTATTTTAATTGTCTTAGCAGTGTCTTTCAAAAAACATTTTTAATTTTTATAAAATCCAATTTATCAATGTTTTATGAGTCATGCTTTTGGTGTTATATTTAAGAAATACTTGACTAATCCAAGGTAATAAAGATTTTCTCCTCTGTTTTCTTCTTAAGTTTTAAAATTTTAGGATTTATTTTTAAGCCTATGATCCACTTTAAATTTTTCTATTGTGTAAGGTATGAATGAACGCTCTCCTTTTTTGCATATGAACATCCAGTTGTGCCAGCATCATTTGTTGGAAAAGCTCTCCGCAAATGGCCTTTGCACTTTTGTCAGAAATCAGTTGTTCTTATATGTGTGGTTCTATTTCTGAACACTATTCTGTTCCATATAAATCTTTTTGTTCACATTTATGCCAACACCACCTTGTTTTGATGATGCCAACTATATTTTTTCTCTTTTTCAAAGTTTTCTATTTTGCTATTCTAGGTCTTTTGCATTTCCATATGAATTTTTTAATGAGTTTGTAAATTTCAGCTGGTAAATCAAAAGCCTCTTGGACTTCTGGTTGGGACTGACTTGAATCTAGTTATCAATTTGGGGAGAATTGACCATTTTATCAATATTAAATCATGCGGCCCATGGATAATATATATTTCTCCATTCATTTGGATCTTCTTTATCTCAGTAATGTTTTTTATTCAGAGTGTATGGGTCTTGCACATCTTTTTCAGATTTATCTCTAAGTATTTTACATTTTGTGATGCTGTTTTAAATGGTAACTTTTGTTTCAATCACTGATTGTTCTGCAATTGGTATTTGGAAATACAATTGATCGTTCTATATAGGTCTTACATCCTGAAACTTTGCTAAACTCACATAGCTCTATCATGTTGTCTTTAACTAAAAGGTTTTATTTATTCCTTTCCAACATGGATGGGTTTAATTTCTTTTTCGTTCCGTATTTCAATGGTTGGAACTTTAAGTAAAATGTTTAGTAGAAGTGGAAGAGCAGATGTGCTTATCTTGTTCCTGATTTTAGGGGAAGAATATTCAGTCTTTCTCCATTAAGTACGATGTTTTTTGTTGGTTTTTCATAGGTGCTTCTTCTCAGTTGGCAGAATTTCCCTTCTATTTCCACCTTCCTGACAGTTTTTTATCAAGAATATAAATAGTTAATAATGGGATGTTAAAAAGTGAAAGATTGATTGGAAAACAGCCACCGTGCTTCTCAATTTGTATCTCTATCCAGTCCTTTGAAATGTGACTTTGCTGTTCTTGCTATCAAGCGGTGAGGTCTATTTCCCCAACTCTTGAATCTGGGGTGGCCCTATGACTTGCTTTTACCCATAAAATATGGCAAAAGTGATGTGCCAGTTTTCAGCTGTTTTAAAATGTACCCAGGATTTGTTCTAATCGGGTATTTACAAGACACACAGATATGGAAATGATTGTCATGAAGGAAAATGTTTATTCTCACAGATTCCTGGAAACAAGAGGCATAGCATTCCATGCAGGGAAGCAGCAGGGTAAGTCAGGAGGCAGGGGGAGAAGAGGAAATTGAATGGCCCAGAGCATTCATTGGGGCTCTCGTGGGCAGGAATGGGCGAGGCAGGGTAGGTTGCTGAGTAAGCTTACAGTTGAGTGGTTGGATAACTTGAGTGAGCTTTGCCCCATAAGGGTGGTCCCTAGATGTCCACTACCTGGACCTGGGGTGATTTAGGGCAGGGCAGGAAGAATATTGGCTTGGTGTGGGAGAGTTAGATAAAGGAGGTGGTTGGAGGCATGGGCTCTGGATTGGTTGGTTTAAATATCAAAGATGTGCTCTCAGGAGAGTCCTTTGCTATCTCTAGAGAATAACTAGCCCTGGTAGAGGTGATGTCTCCAGGATCAAGGCCCCAAATGCCAGAGCATCAATAATACAGAAATGAGAATATACAGTCAAGATACCCGCCTATGCCTCAAAACACTTTGTGCACTTTCACCCTCTCTTTTGAACATGAAGATGTGTCTGGGCTGGCCTGCACTCAGATGAGACCACATGAAACAGAAATGAGTCAACTCCCCTGAGACTATGCCAAGCCAGCCATCCCCCAGCCAATCCACAGGCTAACTGCAGATGCAGAAGTATATCTATCCAAGATCAACCAAACCCACCCCAGGTCAGCAAAAGCACCCAGCTTACATACACACTCCTAAGTTCAATAAATGCTTGTTACTTTAAGCCAATAAACTTTGTGGTGGTTTGTTATGCAGCAGGAGCTGGCTGATACACCATAACTCTCTCGCCACAAAGCTGTTTGGCTCAACTGCCTTGCGGTATTTCATCAAGTGTCTTGACTCTTCTCATTCCTCTCTTTATCACCATCTTTGTTCCTAAAATTCCACAGGTGTTTCTCCCGTGCCTAGAGAAATTTTAATGGAGTTGCTAGAACCCATTTCCTGCTTTCAGTGCCCCCTTTCTTCAACCACTCAACAAACGTTTAAAGTGTGCCATTACATGTCTCAGGCATGGAGGAAAAGACAGTAAGTAAAATAGACATAGGACTGCCACCAAAGAACTTCCAGGAGATGGGAGAATTAAATAAGTAACTGCAGCAGAATTCCATGTAGCATTTTACCCAGAATTTGTGTCATTCTCCATGCGAAGTGCTCCAACCTGCAATGAAATTGCAGCCTCCATGCTCAGCCAGAATGCTTAGCGCTCACCTTACAAAAAAGCAGATGCTCACAGTGAGGGGAAGCCACACTCAGAAATGAGCAGCTGGGCTAGAAACACCAGCTCCAAATTGCAGTAGTCACTGCAGAGCTGTGCCCAGCCCTTCCAGCTTCTAATGACAGAGGGTGGCAGGGCCTGCCTGTCTGCATGCAAGGCTGGAAAGAGGTCATGGGTCTTCATGCCTCCCACCCACGAGACACATCCTGCCTGAAAGCCACATCAGGGAGAGGGGCCAGCAGCAATTTTCCAGATGCTTGTCGTTTTCAGGGAAAATGAACGCCTTCCAGCAAGGCCTGAGTTCTGGCCCTTTACACAGAGTCCTCGGTGTCTGTCCCCGGGAGGAGGCTGGTTTGTCCCCAATACCTCCTCCACACCATATTCAGATTTTCTCTGTGCCATTCCCAGTTGCTCTGGCCCTATCCTATGACTCTCTCCAGTGCCCCAGGGTCATTTTCCCCACTGGGATATGAAATCCATGCTGTGATCATCTCTATGCCCTATGGTACCTGGAACAGGTTGAGTCCTCAATGAATGTGAGCGGACTGTGGGATCTGGGACTGCCCTGGCTGCTGCGCTAGACCTCAGGAAGGGGGTCCACTCCTTCATGTTCCACCTGGCCCCGTTCAGCCTCTCCTCAGTGACCATCCTGGGGCTGGCTCGGCCAGGATGCAGCACAGAGTGGGAGGGACCAGCGCGTCCTGAGCGCCTGCTGTGTGTGGAGAACTGTGCCTTCGTCGGCTCATTTGACCCTCACAGCAAGCCTGTGGGGTGGCGAGACTCAGCCCATTTTGTTGTTGAAAAAATGGAAACTAGAGCAGTGACCGCCAAGGGCTCATGACCGGGGCTTCCTGAGCCATATGTAAGTCAGGATCCCCCTTGCTCCTCAGCCCTGTGGCGTCTACACCCTGGATCCTGCGTGGTGGCGGAGACAGCCCCTCCCCACACAGCCCCCATAAAGATGCTCCAGAGTCCTGGAGGAGCGGTTGGAATACAGAGCACCAGGAAGCAGGCACCGGGGCCTTGCGGGGGAACCTGCACCAGGGTTCGGCCAGCATGGGCCTGTCTCTCTCCCACCCACAAGCTGGGTAACCTTGGACAAGTCACTTAACTCCTTTGAGCCTCAGTTTCCTCATCCACAACCCCGGGCCATAAACCCCTCTCTGCCTGGGTTTCTGCGAGGGTAGCTGATCTCAATGCTTGTGGAAGCGCCCAACACGGAGCTCGGCCTGCTGGAGAGGGGCTGGAACTGAGCCTCCTGCACTAGGTGGAGAAGGCCTGGAACCAGAACCTGGGATTCTGATGCCCAACTCGGCCTTCCTGCCCTCACTCCTGTTTCAGAGGCTGCACTCAGCTTCCTCCCAACCCCCTTGGACCCAACAGTGAGGCACACAGGGCTCCTCCTTTGACCACACGCCCTTTGCAGGCATTCGAAGACACCAGAATTAATCAGGGCACCGCTCACAGGGCTGACCATGACCACAGCTCCAGCAACAGCCCCTTTTCCATCTCCCTCCCTCCTCTGATGATCCCACACCCTGCAGTAGCTGAGCCAATCTGTGGGAGCCCCCGACGCTGGGTGGGGCCCCTCTGAGGACTGCGGCACATTCCCCATAATGACGTTCATTAGTCTGTCTCACATCAGTACCGTTCTCAGGTTAATATGTTTAACTTAATGAGGCATTTATTTCCTGTTAGAAAACTCCTGAAGAAGCATGTTTGCTCCTGATGAGCTCAGCTGATGAATAGATTAATACCAGGCTTGAGAAGCTGACCGAGAAAACGAATCTAACCAGCTTATGTTTCTTCTTCAGGTATGGGCTGAGCTTGAATTAATTTGAGTTAATTGTCATTTCTTAGAGGAAGAAATAGGAAGATCCCTACCTGGCTCTGGGACACGTCCTCCAAGTGCCTGTTTCCCTCTCCGACACCTGCAGCCCCAGCTGCAGCTCCAAGCATATGAAAAGACCAAGGGCCAGCAGATGATGAGGGGAGAAAAGAGAGCCTGAAACCAAGCAACAGGAAAGTGAAAGCATGGACAGGAAGCTCTCGCATGATAACAGCGACAGCAACTGCAGCGACAGGGCAGGGGGCCCGTCTTGGTCATTTGTGAGGTTCACCATTGTCATCCCAGCACCCAGCACCCAATGGGGACTCATAGATATTCATTAACATAAATGAAAAAGATACTCAACAATTATGACTGTTACTGTTAATCAAGGAGTCACATAATCTCAAGAGAAAGAAGATGCTCAATGTCCCAGACACATCTGATGGGTGAACTAGAGTTCAGTGACTCCTGGCCCAAGGGCCATAGATGACCCAAAGGCTAATTTTCTTTGGTGCCTTGCCAATGGATTTTCCCAGGTCTCTCTCTCCATGGGCATTTAGAGCCACTGCCATCCATGAGCGATGCCAGCCAGCACCCACTACCCTCCCTCCCAGGAACAGGCTTCCAGGTTATGCTGATTCAATGCCTTCCCCTGTCCAAACCAGAAGCAGAAGGAGGCTCAGCACCCTTTGTGTACCCACCCTGCTTGCTCAATGACCAAAATTCACTCCAGACAAATCCAGCCCTGTTTCCACTGCATTCAGAGTTGTTGGAAGAACTTGGGGAGCTTGCTGTGGAATGACGGGGTTGTTTACAGGCAGACACAGTTGATTGCAAACCTCACTTCTGCTTTGGTGACTGAACAGCAATGACACTGCATTAACTGAGCAGCACTGTGTGCTGGCCGCTGTGCACACATCATTCCACTGACTCTTCACAACAGCTCTGGGAGTAATCCCCATTGTAAGCTCCCTTTTAAAGATGAGGAAATTGAGGCTAAAATGAGCCCATGCAAGGTTCCTGTTTGCACCAAAGCCAGTGATCCTGACAGGAGCTGGTCACCTGTCAAAGGCTCTCTGTGCCACCTCTAGTTTCAGCTTCATCCTACCTCACCTTCCCCTAGATCTCTGCTGTTCCAGTTGGTGGTATCCCAGGCACAGCACCTCTTTGAACCATGAGCCAATCTTCCTAAACATCAATATCACTCAACGATTTGGTAGGAGGTTTTTTTTTTTTTTTAATCCAAGCAAATATTATGGAATGGAATAAGAACTAACATGACTTTTTTCTAAGATAAATGATCGGTCCTTAAAATGTTCTGTGCTGTGCTAGCTTGTTTCTGCCCATGCCCTCAGATGCCCAGAGAGCATTCACTGCCTCCTGCCCTAGGCGGGCTTTGTAGGAAATATTGCAGGAGCATTGCCCTTAAACCTAACCAGAATCGCCGGGCACAGTGGCTCACGCCTGTAATCCCAGCACTTTGGGAGGCCCAGGCGGATGGATCACGAGGTCAGGAGATCGAGACCATCCTGGCTAACACAGTGAAACCCCGTCTCTACTAAAAATACTAGAAATAACAGCTGTTATTATTATCAGTTAGTTGAAGGTATTGATAAATACAAAAAATTAGCCGGGCGCGGTGGCAGGTGCCTGTAGTCCCAGCTGCTCGGGAGGCTGAGGCAGGAGAATGGCGTGAACCTGGGAGGTGGAGCTTGCAGTGAGCCGAGATCACGCCACTGCACTCCAGCCTGGGCGACAGAGCAAGACACCATCTCAAAAAAAAAAAAAAAAAAAAAAAAAAAACCTAACCAGATTCTTAAATATCACCCAAGCCTAACTCTAACCTCTAGAGTCAACCTGATCATAAGAGGTGTGAGCCATGAGAACATCTAGGGAAGACATCCTAGGCAGCAGAATGACAGGTGATAGGGAGGTGAGGCCAGAAAGGTCACAGGGTCTTGGGGACCAGTGAAGGACTCTGGCTTTAACCTGGGGAAGATGGGAGCCATAGAGGGTGTGAGCAAGGAAGGAAGTGGTTGCATGGGCATTCTAAAAGGCTCCCTCCTGCTGCTCAGTGGAGAGGAGACCACAGCGGGTGAGAGTGGAATCAGGTAGATGGTTGGGCAGCCCCTGCAACCATCCAAGCAGTAGATAGATCAAATCAGGGCAGGAGCTAAGACAAACATGTATTTTCCAGGGTTGTGGTGAGTGTTGTAGATAATGAATAATAGTTAGACAAACAAAAAAGCATCTAGCACTGTGCCTGGCGCACAATAGGCCCTGTAGAAATAACAGCTGTTATTATTATCAGTTAGTTGAAGGTATTGATAAATCTGAAGCCAAATCCTGAAGCTACCTGGCCTCGTTTCTCTGAGTTCAGTAGCTCCATCCAGACTCTCAGAGGGAATTGCAAAGAAAAACAAAAACAAACCTCAGGCTGCAAAGAGAAATTGCCAATAGTGCAGCGCAGGAGAGAGTCTCTTCCCAAGGTCTTCACAGCAGTGGAGAAAGGCTTAGTCAAGTGATAAAACACTCACATTTCACAGGTTCCACATGTACCTGAGTGACAGCTATCTGGAGTTTTGTTTGTTTGTTTGTTTTTGAGACGGAGTTTCTCTCTTATTGCCCAGGCTGGAGTGCAATGTCGCGATCTCGACTCACCACAACCTCTGCCTCCCGAATTCCAGCGACTCTTTTACCTCAGCCTCCCAAGTAGCTGGGATTACAGGCATGCACCACCACACCAGGCTAATTTTTTGTATTTTTAGTAGAGACGGGGTTTCTCCATGTTGGTCAGGCTGGTCTTGAATTTCCGACTTCAGGTGATCCACCCACCTCGGCCTCCCAAAGTGCTGGGATTACAGGCATGAGCCACCATGCCTGACCTATCTGGAGTATTTTTAAGAGGAAGGTAGCCTTTAAAGATGATTTGCTCTTGGTTTAAAAATTAAATAAATGTTGGGAGACATGCGCGCGCGCGCACACACACACTTGAATTTTCCCAAATCAAACCCCTTCTTCTGTAATCAACTTTTCAATGGGATTTTTAAACTAGATGTAATAGCAAACAATATTCACACAGGCAGCAGATCAAGTGCACCTTATTTGGAATGAAACTGACAGCCACTTTAGATCAGAAAACGTAGCTACTGTTGGGATCTAAAGAGAAGATACAGCTCCAGGGCAAATTAGCCTCCAGCTTTCAAAGATTGACTTCACACTTGTTGGGCTTTGCTCTTGTTGCAAGTATCAGCCAGGAAATTCCTAGACAAGGTTGGACGTCTTCCTGGAGTGTAGAGAGTAGGCGCCACATCAAAGTGAGGACATTCATCCTTCTGGGGCTGGAGCTCCTGTGTGGAGCTAGGAGCTGAACTGCAGCTGGCTGGGTGATCTTGAGGCCATTGCTTTCTCTCTTTGTGCCTCCGTTTCCCCAATGTGTAAAATGAGGGGCCAGCTGGTCTCTGATGATTCTTCTAATATAAAATTATAATAAGTGAAAGTAAAACTAGGATGAAAGAAGGCAAATGAGAACTGTGTGGGAAGGAGGAGGGAAGGATAATCCTGGAGGAAAATGCAAAGAACAAGAGTGAGAGGAAATGTCATCTGAGGTGAGAACGCCGTGACTGCCCCAGATGAATGAGGCCGCAGAGTTGCTTAGACATCATCACCTCCATCGTCTCAGTCCTCATAGTCCCAGGAGGTGAATTATCTGCATTTCACGAATGTGACAGCTGAGACTCTGAGAGGGAGCAGGACCTGCCCAAGGTCACACTGTGAGTCAGAGAAAGAAAACAGCAGGAGAGGGAGTTTCTGCTGGCGACAGCCTCCAGGGAGCGTCCAGAGGTGAAGCCAGATCTACCAGAGCTAACTCCAGGGCCCTTTCCCCCAGTCTCTGCATTTTCCACAGCCTGCTGGGCATCTCCTGGACACACTGTCAGTGCCACCAAGATTGGTGCTAGCATCTTCCATCACACAGCTGGGCATGGAGCAACTGGAATTTGAGCCCAGGACCAATCGACTCTAAAGTTCTTGCATCTTCTGCCCCATGACATGATCCCTCCAGTAAATCACATGCCAAGGTCTAGCGTTCTGTCAACATGAAGTTTTCTGTCCCTCTCTTCCTCTTAGACTCAACTGCCCACCTTTGAAGCATAGGAAGATAAGCCCAGGCTCTATCTCTACACTGGTCTATGAACCCCACAAGGGCAGGACCCATACTTGGTTTAACAAAGACCCCCAGTGCTCAGCAGAGCACCTGATCCGTGGACCCCCAGGAGGCAGGTCAGGATTCAAGGGGGGCCCTTCCAGCAAGGAAGGCCCCAATGTGGGGAAGGCAGCCAGGCAATACCAGGCCCAGATGATGCCACCCAGAGTGGCTTGAGAATGTGTCTCCAGGACAAGGCCTGGAAGGAGCCAACAGCAGGACCCAGGCGCAGAGCATCCTGCACCAAAGACCCAGGGAAGGACAAAGACTGGGAGGGAGAACTGAGCAGCAGGGCCAGGGGACCTGAGGCAGCCCAAGGACCAGGTAAGGTCATGGGAGGGCAGGTTGCTCAGGGACAAGTTGGTGGACAAAGCCTCATACACTGCTGGTGGGAGTATAAATTGGAAGCACCACTTTGCACAACTGTTCGGCAGTCTCTCTTGATGCTGAACCTGTGTGTAATTGATGACTCAGAAATTCCACTCGTAAGTATCTCCCCAGCAGAAACTCACCCATATGTTCACCAAAAAGTACTTGTAAGAACTTCATAGCAGCCCTATTCCTAACAGCCCTAAACTGGAAAGTACTCAGATCTCATCTAGAGTTAGATGGGTAAACAAATAGCTGCATATTCATACAACATACACACATCACACATCAATAAGAATCAACAATGTGCAACTTAACATGCTGACCTGGATAAAACACACACATGATGTTGAACAAAGTGGAAACGAGACACGTAGGAGCACCGGACAGTGTGAGTGCATTTGCATGAAGTTCTGGAATAGGCACAGATGATACGCAGGGTTAGAAGGCAGGGCGCTGCTCACCTGTCCTGACCTGGAGGAAGAGTGACAAGCAGGGGTGTGAGGGGACTCCTGGAGTCCTGGTAACATTCTCTTTCTCGATCTGCACTGGTCCCATAGGCGTATTTAGTTTCAGAGAGTTCTTTAGCCATATGCTTACCATTTGTGTACTCTCTTCTGTGTAACTCTCACATTAGGCTACACTAAAAGGTTTGCTTTAAAAAAAAAAGATAAGCCCCAGGGCCCTTTTTAGTGAAATGCCCAGAATATGCCAATGGGCATGGCTGCACTCACACCTGACAGACACACCCAACACACTGTATATGATCAAATCATTCATTGTTGAATGATGAACGAATGAACAAATTGACAACTGCATGAAGCATTGAATAAATGAATGGACCGAGGAACCATGAATCCACGAATGAATGCAGTGACAAAATGAAAGAACAATCAATGGAAGCAGAAACAAATAAACCAAGGTGTGGATCAAGGAACACATTCATGCATGATGGCTGTATGAGTAAAATGAATGAAAGAATAAAAAATATCAAAGAGCCAAATGAATGGGTTTAAAAAAACAATAAGTGAAAGAGTAATTGTGCAAATGCCTAACGCCTACGTGGACAAATGTTTCAACGTGTTCTTGCTGGACATGAGGCAGTGTCATTCGTGGAGCAGAAAACTCCCACTTTGGAGGAAAGTGTCTCCACTCAGACATCTGGGACCCAGGTCTTAGCAAATCAGCATGTTCTCCTCCCACCGAAGGTCCCTAAAGTGACTTCAATTCAGATGTAATAAGAGTATGATTGAGCAAATACCACAATGAGTATGCCGTGCACTCCCCAGGATTAACTCTGTGTTCTGTGGAAAGAGCTAAACAGAATTGACTACGTTGCTTTCCCAATTATGTTGCAGATAATTACCTATTATGTAGCAAAACCCCAGGATGATTTTAATAATCACTATTTAAACAACACATTTTTACTGTCGCCTTACAAATTAACCTCCAGGAGGTGTAATTAATGTCAGTATGAGAAAGTTGGCAGCGTGGCCCAGGAACGAGGATGGGTTGAGCCTGTGGCTGCGATCGTCCTGTGAGACCCCGAGGCCGAGTGATGTTGAGGCCAATGATCAGGTTGAGAACTCGGAAAACCTGGGTCCAGAAGATCAGACAAGTATTTCCCCAGCTAAGCCTTGGTCACTTTCCCTGTTAAACTAGGATGATTCCCTAAATCCCCAAACTCACTAGAACATTAGGGGATCTGACTGCAGGCCTAGAACAGAGTCAGCGTTAGTCACACAGACACCCCCACCATGTCCCCACCGCGAGGGCACATCCTTCATTGTGTGGGGTGGCAACGGGGTCTTTTCTTGACGTGTGCCCCCTCCCCAAACTGAGGGTAGGGACCGAGTCTCGCTTCTCGGTGCATTACAGCACCGGCATGGGGCCTGGCACGTAATAGGTGCTCAGTAGGCATTGGTTGAAAGAATAAATTAACCCTCTCACATACTGTGTGTTTTGTAAACTGCCTTTATAAACACAATATGGTTTGAAAGACACATGGCCACTCACCAAATGCTTCTCCGTCTGCTCGTGGTTGTCCAGATCCTGCCTCACTCCCGGCCCATCCGTCCATCCAGTTTACTCCCTCGGTATCTGCCTCACTCGGCCCCTCTCCCACTTCTGTCTGATGCCTCTAGCAGCTGTGAGCCTAGAGAGGGGAGAAAAGCCATTTGGACTGTGATAAAGTACCTATCGCCAGGCTCTGAATGAGGGGCCAGGAGCTTTGCTCTGAGGAAATAAGATGTGCCTGGGTGTCCACACTGACCCCAACAGGGGGACAGCTTTGACACGAGTTCAGCTTGCGGAGTGATCTCAGAGCCCAACTCTTCCCCTCCAGGGACAACAGGGACCCAGTCCCACAGAGGCTGCCCAGAGAACGCAGGTCCTTTGACCACAGACTTGATGCCTCCCTGCTGTCCATCCCGCAGGGTGAACGTGCATCCAGCCTGCCTTTATGACCTGGGGGTTTCTGCCTGCTTCCAGAAGAGAGGGAGAGCTGGAGAAGCGCAGCCCCAGAGGGAGGCGGGACTCCCCTTCTCAAATTTGCCACATTCTTCAAATTGTCCCTGATCATCGCAAATTGCTCTTAGAAGAAGAATTTCCAGAAAGGAAAGAGAAATAGAAGTGGCTCCCATGAAATGAGATCAAACTCCTTGTACGCAATTAAACACGGGCATTTAAAGCCCTTTTCACACTGTTAGATTCTTCTTTTAAGTGATTGGCGGTTTCGGCTATTGGTTTCTCAGATGTCTGTCTGAGAGTCTAACCTGCATAGGCTAGGAAACAAATGCCCACCCTATTGTCAATGTCACAAGGTCCCTTTCAAGGACGAAGTCCAGAGAGGGATACAGAGATGATTAAGGGGGAAAAGCCAATTAGCCCCATAGAAGGAAGGAATAAAGGTGGCATAATGATATTATTTATTATCTGAACTAATTAATAAGTGTCATAATGAATATTGATTGAAACATTTCTATGTAACAGGTACTGCTCTGTGCATTAACTTATTTAATCTTCATAACAAACCCATGAGGCAAATATCATTTTTATCCCCATTTTACAGATGAGAAAACTGAGACACAGAGGAGTTGAATGGATTAAAGGAAGGGGAAGTGGCAGTGTGTGTGCCCAGACTTGAGAGTCAGGCAAGTCAGAGTTCACATCTCTCTCCATTTGGTCCCTCACCAGCTGTGTGGCCTTGAACGGGTGAGTGCATGTCTCTAAGCCTCCATCTCCTCCTCTGTAAAATGAGGAATAGGATACGACCCCTGCAGGACCTGGGGTATGGTAGGGGCTGGAGAGATGAGACACCCATCTCCTTCCCTGAGTTGGAGTCAATGCTGGTGCCCTGCCAGTTGGCTGTGGGCACATTCAGCCCCGAGCACGCCCAGAGGAGGACGCTGGTCCCTTAGCAAGAGGTAGACTAGCTGATCCACCTGCTAAGGACTGCACTTGGTCTGTGAGACACACAGAAGGCACAGAGACCCATAATCCCAGCATTCTTTCCAGAGCCTACGTCCAGTCCCAGCAGGGAGTGGTGGACACTCAACACCTATTCTGAAAATCTTTTTAGCAGAAGAGCTGGGTGCCACAGTCAAGCAGAGAGTCTTGGATAAACACCTATGGAGCAGAGTGGCTGGATCATGGTAGATGCATGTTAACTTTAAAAAAAAAAAATGCCAGACTGTTTTCTGCAGTCTAACATTTTATATTCCCGCCAGCAATGTATGAGGAGTTAGTTCTTCCACATTCTCACCAATACTTGTTATTTTCAGTCTTTTTAATTTTAGCCTGTCTGGTGGGTGTAGAATGGCATCTCATTGTAGCTTTAATTTGCATTTATTTGATGACTAATGATGTTGAGCATCTTCTCTTGATTTATTGGCCATTCATATATCTTCTTCTTTGATTACTTTTTAATGAAAAACACATTTGCATTCAAACTGAATTGTATTGTCAACAGTTAATTATCACTTGTCAAACAAGTGTGTACCCAGATTGTGGGTTTAATTTTCATGTAGGTTTGCAAATGCCTCGTTCCTCTTATTTGACAAGGCCTCTCTGAGCAAAATACATTCATTGTTGGAAATGATGCTTTTTTTTAAAGGAGTTTTAAAAATAAATAGGTTTGCCTGGTGTCTGAGTCAGGGCTCTTTGCAAGTAACAGAAAACCATTCATTCTAGCTTAGGCAAAGAAAAATTGTGTGTGGAGGGGTATTGTACTAGGCTGGAGGAGGGCAGGGAAGAGGAGAAGTTTCTAATGGAACTTACAGAAGACCAGCCTACCTGTAAGCCTACCAGAAACTTACAGAAGATCAGGTTCCTACCAGAGCCTGGAACCAGGGCCTGGAACGCCAGCTGGGACCCCAGATAGCCACTCAGCCACCCACCCCACCCTGCAGCTCATCTCCACTTCTCTCCATGCATCTGTTTTATTCTCTCTACAGCGTGTTTTTCCTGCTTCTCTGCTCTCACCGGAATGACCTTTCCTCCTCCCTTGAAATCACACATCCTTAGGTCAAGGGCAGCAGAAAATTACCTAATAGGTGGGTCATATCCTTGTTTGGCTGCTGACTCTCCAGTGTCCTGGAAAATCCTTAGCCTAACAAATCTGTACCTGTCACCAGGGCCAAGTCCTGCCTGGCATGGTTGTGCACTTGCTGCATATTGTCACATGCGTAGAGCACTTTACTCTTGGCCCAGGAGCCAGAGAGGGCATTGTCTGTGCCTGTTAGCTCAGGGCGGTCAGGGGAAGAGCAGGAGTGGGGGCTCAGGGCAGGGAACTCCTCAGGGCTGAGAGAGCAGAATGCATTCCTGACTCCTGAGAGGGTGAGAATGGCAGCACTGGACAGGTACTCAGATCCACCCCATGGGTGGGAGGGAGGGTGCTGACACTCACAGCCCCCCACTCCCCTCTGCCTGACAGGCTCACCTCTCCTGCAGATCAGGCTTCGAAAGCTACCTCTGTCTCTGACCTTGGCCAAGTGGACATGTGTCTGCCTGTAATGTGAATTCATGCACATGCATTCCTGTGTGCATGTGTGTGCACGGAATGTTTGTCGTTGTGTCTGCGTGTGCATGGGGGATATTTATGTGGATCTATGTGTGTGTTTTGTGTGTCTGTGTAAATCTGTGTGTGGCTGCATGTGTCTGTGTACGCACTGCATATATCTACACACCTATGTGCACATTCAGAGGGTTCTAGGTGGAGGCCCAGGGGTTCTTCAAAGCTCAGTACCCAGCAGAACCCTGACTCCAGGCCCTGGGCCCCCAGTGCAGGACTCTCTCCACTGTCCATGCTGCCTCCACTACTATGACTAAGGAGGACTCTCCACCCCACCCAGACCACCTTTCTCTCCACCCCACCCAGACCACCTTTCTCTCCACCCCACCCAGACCACCTTTCTCTCCACCCCACCCAGACCACCTTTCTCTCCACCTCCAGCTGCAATAGACATAAACGCTGCTCTAATTTCTCCTCACTTTCAGTAATTTACAAAATGGTTTCATTGGTTCCACAGAGTCAGCTCCGTCGCGTTTCTCTTGGAGGATCTTTATGAAGATGATGTGGCAAACAGTGTTGTCTTGTTGTTAAGCAAAAAGGTGGTAAAAAAGACTAAAGCATTGTGGGGGTGCAGGGGTGGATGGAGATAAGAAAAGTGTCCGTGGAGCATGAGAGCAATTACAGGGAGATGCTGTGAACAAGTCATTTAAGCAAATTATTCACTAGGACTTGGTTCCGTCCACTTACTAATAGACCAGCCTCATCATCTCCTGTGATAGCATTTTTTTCCCCGTTTTCTCCATCCAGCCCTGATGCCTTCAGCCCCACAACCCCTGCCCAGGAAAATGGGGCTGACACCAGTAGAAAACTCAGAGATCATTTAGTGTGAAGCCAGACAGGATCAGAACTCTCCATTCAGCTGTGGAATGTGGAACTTCCATCCAGAGATGTAGGTCTTGGCCATGCAGGAGGTGGGGCCAAATTTACCCCAAATGCCGGAGACCAAGGTCAGTGACTCTGCCCACACTGACTCTTCACTGCACACTTCCCTGCTCGGCCTCTCTTGCCCCCTAGACACTGGCTGTTCCCACACAATCTCTCTCAGGACAGGAGACAGATGGCTTTTCTTGCTTTTATTTTCAGCCTAGCATTTTTGCACAGATAACTTCCACAACTTTCATCCTGATTTGATGGTCATCTGGGAATTTGGTGCCACCCCTTCTTCCACCCTTCCAACTCCCTCCACATATCTCTGAGATGCCATAAGGTGCACGCAGCCACATGAGGAAGGAGAGCCTGGGCAAGACAGGGGGGCTCCACTGGCCCCGCCTCTGCTTGGCCATGTGACACCACCCACTGCCTCCCACCTGGATAAGGATGGTTCTAGCAACTGGTAACCCCGACAAGGTCTGCACTTTACCAGGCCCCTCGCAGATCCTGTTTCCTGAAGAGTGAATAGGACAGAGAGCATCATGGCCCTCATCCTACAGGGGTGGACTCAGGCTTGAGAGCCAACTGGCCTAGCCGAGTTACTGCCGGTCCATGGACAGTGAAGGTCCTGAGCCTATAGCCCAGGCGCTCCCCTCCTTGGCCAGCAGAGCTGCTGTGAGAGACCTTCCTGCTGACCCAGTGACTGTGCTGGTGAGGAGAGCAAGTGATCTGATCATTCACAACCTCCCATTAACCAGGAAGACTATTCACTCCCTAAGTCTTAGCCATGTGTAATTTCTATAAATTCATACTATTTTACCAACATCTCCTATAGGAGGCTATTCTAACAAAATAGAAATTTAGAAGACTGAAGAATGAAAATATTTATTGCAGTGTTATGACAGTAAAAAATATAACCATCCAAATTATATAAATAGGAGATTGTTAAATAAATTATAGACTACTAATCACATGGACAATTTCCAAGAATATACAATGCAGTGGGAAACTGATCAGCCTGCAGTGTCAGGTAGGAAAGCCTCAGATCTGTATCTGCACATGGAAGGACACAGCTGGGTCCACCAATGTCCACTTCTTTCTCTGGACCCGGAGGAGAACGGCATCTCCCGCCGCCTTCACGTCAGGGTGGCCATAAGACTTGCATTGGACAATGAAGTATGAATAGAGGCAGTGAATGTCCCTTCCAGGTGAGAGCATTTGAGTCAGCACTCAGCTCCCCCTGTCCTCCTTCCCTGTCACGGTGACTCTAGAAGTACATGTGGAGATGTTGACATCCTCAGACAGTGGAGCCTCCATCGGTGACAGTCCCTGCTGTCTGTGATGACCAGGTCCTCCCTACAGACCACTGATGACATGTAGCAAGAGCAAGAAACAATCTTTGTTATTTTGGGGGGTTGCTTGTTTTTTTAATCATATCCTAGTCTATCCTGACAGCCATGCCAATGGGAAAGCAATTATGAAAATATGTACTTGTATATGAAGAGAAAAATAAATGAAGAAAGATATTAATCAGGAAAAACTACTATCTTTGAAAGGCAAGACACAAGATGAGTTATATACTCTCTTATATAAATGCCTGCACTTGCCAAATGCTTCACAGTAAGGATGCACGGCTGTGTTAAGAGGAAACATCAATGTCATTAACAAGAACACCTGGGCCCTGGCCGAGGCCGTCCTCATTCCAGGCTGCATTTTTCTCTCCTTCATCTCAGTCTCCTGGTCCACTTAGCATCTGTCCCGCCCAATTAGCCCTTTATTATAGATCATTTTGTTCTCTAATTGTCTGCCCTGCATAATTTAGCACAGTCATATACTGTCTTATTGCCAAACGTTTAATTTAATGTCTTTTGGCCTCAGTTTCTTCATCTCAAAGCACAGTAGTGGCAGAAAAGGAGATCTTTAGAAGCCCCTCAGTGCCAACATTCCTTTGGGACCAGGAAGAATCAAAGCTAGCACTGGCTTGGCAATTACTGTGTGCCAGGCACTGTGCTAAGTACTTTTCATGCATTAGTTCACTTAGTTATTTCAACAACTCCATGAAGGAGGTCCTATTGCCATCCACCCCTCTCGCCTATTTTACAGATGAAGATGCTGAAGTTCAGAAAGGTTTAGAAAATTGTCCATGGCCACACAGCTCAGAAGTGGTAGAGCTGGACCTTGAACCCAGGCAGTCTGTTCCCAGGTCCCTTCTCTTCCTGCTTTGGTGAGTGTCAAGTCTTTACTATGCCCAGACCCTGTGCCAGGGGCTTGATGCATGAAGATAAGATGGGGTGCTTGCCTGCAAACAGAGTAATAATAACAACAATAATGATGATGATGAAAGTTACAATGCCAGTTAGCATGCATTGAGGGCTCTCTTAGGTCCTGGAGTCCCCACAGCATCCTATGAAGCAGAGACTCCCAGTCTCCATGTTACAGACGAGGATGCGAGGAACAGGCCTGTGTTTTGTTCAGAGACCCACCTCCAAGTATGCCTCGAAAGTGTCATTTGAGCCCAGGAATCTGCCTCCATCTGATGCACCTTCATGAAGTCCTCACAATAACCCTATGTGCTCAGTATTAGCGTGCCAGTTTACAGAGGGGAAAAACGATGGAGCTCACAAAGGTTAAGCCACTTGCCCAAGACACACATTGAGTGAGTGCTGGAGGCTGAACCTGAACCTCAGTCTGTGGGCTCCGGGGCCCATTTTCTTCCCACTGCTCCAGTGGTGAGAAGCCTAGAGGGGCCACCTGAATGCTCTTGGGGCAGAGAAATCACCAGCTGTGCCACAACAAGATAGCAACAATAACAGAATCCTTGCTGAGCTTGTTACCGGTGTTGCTACACTTAATCCACCCCACAAGGTAGATGCTATTATTACCTTCAACTCACACTGAGGAGACCGAGCTCAGAGAGGTTAAGTAACCTTCCTGAAGTCTCAGCAGAGAAGTGGAAGAGACCAGGGTTAGCCAAAGCCTGTGATCTAACCATTAGGTCACACTATGTCTGGGACTCAGGGATCATTAACAAAGACTGGGCCTCCTCCACTGGCGTTTGGAATCAGAATCTAAAATCTTGAGGAGAGTCCTGCAGAGATAAAAGGTCTGATGCTGTCCTGAGAGCAGAGGAGACAGAGAACATGAAAGCTCTGAGTAGGAAATGGAGGGAAAACCAGGAACCCAAACAGCCTGGGTGGGCTCCCTGCAGCGCCCAGGTGGCAGAGGCCAGCACTGCTTGAGAGAGGCTGCATCCTCTGCCCGTGGGAGTGAAACAGCCTTTGCAAAATTAAGACTGAGACAGTGAACGAGATCTCACTTAATCGACTCCATCTTGCTTCTAACCTCCAAGCCGTCCTTGTTCATTCCCAGGCGTAGGCTGAACTAACTTTGGGAGAAACTTAGTTTATAGTTTATAGTTTAAAACAAAGACAATAACAGCCCTTTCCCATGGAAGACCCCCTTCTTGCCTGGGGACTAGATTGCCTGTGTAGGACTAACCTTAGCCACAAGATTAGAAATTATGGTTTAGGAGTCATGCAGCTAGAAGCTACAAGATTCTGAACTTCCCTAAACTGTTTCTAAGATCAGTGCTTGAGATATTTTGCAGACCCTGCACTTGATGGATCAGCTGGCACCACCCAGATCAATAAACTGGCTCATCTGATCTTGTGGCCTCCACCCAGGAACTAACTCAGTGCAGAAGGACAGCTTCCACTCCCTATGATTTCATCCCTGACCAATCAGCACTCCGGGCTCACTGGCTTCCTCCCACCCACCAAGTTATCCTTAAAAACTCCAAATGCTCAGGGGAGACTGATTTCAGTAATAACAAAACTCTGGTCTCCTGCACAGCTGGCTCTGGGTGAATTACTCTTTCTCTATTGCAATTCCCCTGCCTTGATGAATCGGCTCTGTCTATGCAGTGGGCAAGGTAAACCCCTTGGGTGGTTACAGGAGCCTGGGATGAGTCACTGCATAACTGTGGCAAGTGCTGTCCACCAAGTGGACACCTGTCAGGCACAGCCAGGGTGACCGATGGCCTACTCATTGGACAAGGCTCTGACTCACTGTCAGTACTAAATCCAGCAAAAGTTGATGACCCAGCATAGTCATTCTAATTGCCATGGTCATGACTAAGAATATTGTGTGACGGCGACAAATTCAGAAAGTCTGAAGTGGGCCCCAGAGTGGACCATGGATGGTTTACTGGACATGATTTAAAGGAAAGTATTGGGGAAGTACCTGGAAGCCTTGGGGAGACTGAGGATGGGGGGACTCAATGTCCACACCAGCAGTGGGTGAGAGTATGCACTTCACAGGGTCACAGAAGGCTGCATTCACCAAGGGGAACTCAGAGGATGTTGAAACAAATTTGAATGACAAAATGTTATAATATTCAAAGATTCGAAATACAGGATATAAACATACTAAAATAGCCAAAATCAAAGTGAGTTTCACAAAACAAGAATATAATTGGATGTTAGAATGGGACAATGTTGGACACTTAGGACATTTGCGTCACAGTCTTGAAAATAGCTATGAATGTCTTGCGCTCAGAGAAACCCAGGCAGTGTGAAGCCACGGGGACCGAGGGGCTTGAGAAGAGACCAGGATCCAGGCCTGCCTGTCCTTCTGCCCTTCCATCCACCTAACTATCATCTCACTTGGCCTGGAAAGATGCCTTCAAGTTCAACCAGACCAGGAGTCTGGTACAGAGGCTCTAGGAGCTGAAGAAGGAAGCATCAGAGCAAGGAGTGAACAAGGCCCATCTGGGTCCACCCACACTGCCTCCATGTCTCTCTGTTACTGCGACAGCCCCGTCGGCACCCTGACCACTGTGCAACATCATCATGTATCTAACCCTGTCTCCCTGATGAAGCTGAGAAAACAGGGACCCTCACTCCTTGCTTCTCTTTCCTTCCCTGGCCCTCAGCATAGGGCCCACATGTGATCAAGAGGCATAGATGTAAGTGGTTGGAAGGACATCTTTTCTGGGCAGATCAGTTCCCCTGCCAAGCCTTTGCACATATTGTTCCCAGGTGCCAGCGAGGCCCCACTCTCACTGCCTTCAGTCCTGCTCAACATCACCTGCTCAGCCAAGTTTTCTCTGATCCCCTTCAGGAGCTAACCCCCATCCATCGTTCTCTCCTCCAGCCTATGCTGGGTTTCCTCACATGTTCATCACCATCCCCTGTAACTGCAGAACCAGCTCAAAGTGATTAACAATTGCCTAAGTTGTTACACGTGACACAGAGCCAAAATTGCCTGAGCATGCATAATGGGAAAAAGCTTTACCCTAATTGTTACCACCACCAGCCTGGTATCACCTGGGACTAGTTAAAAATGCCATCAAACTTGACCCACACACCAGACCAAGGAGACAGGTTTGAGTGTCACTGCCTATCTCCTTGCCTGTTGACATGCAATATTTTTTTCTTTTCTCAAAAGCTGGTGCCATAGTATTGGCTTCTATGTGTGTCATGTAGTGAGCCAATTGCTCAATAACAATATTGGCGACCCAGTTGGAACAAAACCTACCCAAAGCACTATAACCTCTCGATGGGGTGCAGGCCCTCTTCACCAACCCTCAGTAGCTATGTAGGCATTTGTCTAGAGGCTTGGCTGTGAGATCCTTGCTTCTCTGTCATGGCACTCCAGGGTACTTGGTGCTACTTTCACTTTTGAGAAAAGAAACAGCTTTTGGATCAGACATCTTTTGGGTAAGTAGCCTTGTTAATATGAGCTTATGTTTTAAATTGATTTGTTCTCATCATAAAGATTATGGGCTACAGTCCCACCCTTTTGGTCTAGGATTGTGGATTAGAGTCCCACCCTTGTCAGGTTGTGGGTTAGAGTCCCACCCCAGGAAGATCTTGCTCAGATTAGAGTCCTGGCTTTGGGTTAGAGATCCAAAGAATAAGGGCAATTCTAAAAGCTCTATTCACTAGGGCACTCAGTTTGGTTTGGTTGTATTTTTGGCATAAGACTGTGCAGCTTTGGAGATGGCTGAAATTGTTGTTGCTGCAGGGAGCTGCTTCCATATATTTAAATTGTTAGGGCCTAAAAGCTGCAAGTGCTTTGTTGGCGCTGTTCCCTGATGGGATCTGCCCTGAGCAGCTCTGCCCTGAGGTCATTAGTTCTATTGAAGAAACAGACTAAATAAAAAGCTACCTATATAAATGAAGCTGGTCTCCTTGTAAAATCCTATGGTGAGTTCCTATGATTCTGTTAGTTTGGCATCTATTTTTTAGTCTTTGGTCTTCCTCTAGCACACCCAAGCTCCTCCTTTAAGGTGTTTAAACTCTCTCTCTTTCTCCACTTTATGATGTGGATTGCTACTCTGTTTCCTCTGGGGCTCAGTGAGGGCTGTGCCATGTAGGACAAGTGGAGTTTGACTTATTCCACTTTCAAAGGCATAATTTGAATCCAGCTGCCCTTTTAGAATGTTAAGTTTTGCCAGTTTTATGGCTAGAGTTTTAAAATCAAGGCTGTAGGGTCTTTCTGTCTATATATGTCTCTATATTGTCTATGGGACCAAATTGGCTTATAAATAAAGGAGTATTCATAAATAAGTACAAATGCTTCTCAAATTCATATGATTTTAGATAAATAAAAATTTAAGATTCTTGACAAAATAGAAATGTCTTAAATTCAGACATTTTTGCCTGAGTCTTCTGGTCAGACCGGTTTATGCTGTCTCTGCTAAATGTTTAAGTTCATAAAACTGTTGCACATGTAGTATTTTTGATACTTCATGCCTTTATTAGGTCTTCTGATTATTTGGCAACTTGAGTCGACTCTCTATCGAAGAGTCTTTTTGAAATCTTTGACAAAATCTGTTATCCTATTTTGAGCAAGAGTTTTAAACCTTTGACATTTCTAAATTCTAAATTCAATCTTTATAAGCTCAAACTAACTCTTTGTATATTAGGGCCCCTGGAAGTCCAGGAGAGACATAGTAGGCTTATTTCGTATGTTGGAATTGTGCAGGAAACATTTGGCTTATATTTGTATGACTTTGTTCTTCCTCATCTGCAATCTCCCACAATGCCTCTACTATATGCCAGGTGCTATTAAAGGCGATCAGAAAGAGCATAAGACTCCCTCTCCAAAGTTGGAGGCTCAGCTTTGTGCCTCCCTTTACCTACCAATCAGGTAGGAGGGGTCTCCCTTCCACATACCCATCAGGGTACCCAATTTGGCATAGGGAATGCTGTCCCTCAGCTCCCCCTTAGCAGGGCAATTCCCACTAAGACAAGTCCCTGTGGGCCTCAATGAACAAGGGGATTGTTATATACGAGCATTCCCCTTTTTCAACTTCAGATTTATACAATTGGAAAAATAATATGCCTGCCTAATGGGATGATCCCCAAAGGATGAAAAGTTTATTTACATTCACCTTTGCTACTTACAACTCCACTTAGGCTGGCATTCAGGTATTTACAAACATCCTTACTCTGGAGGAACATAGGATGATACTGGAAAAGGATCGTCAGGATGCCAAGAGGCTTCATTAATTATAACCTAACAATCCAATCAGAGCCCCAGCAAGGCAGGCCAAACCTGGGGCCAAGCCAGGCTGTAACCAGGCTGTGACCCTAGAGACCAGGCAAAGTTAAACCATTATAAAGAATGTTTAATAACTGGAATGCAGAAGAAGGTCCAAAAACTGAAGAGCCTAAATAAGGTCCAGGAGGTACAACAGGGACCAAAGGAAAATCCCTCTGCCTTTCTTGAGTGGATTTTTGAAGCCTACAGACAGTATGCTGACATAGAACCAGAACACCTGGAAAACATGAGACTGGTTAATATTACTTTTATCAGTCAGTGTGCTCCTGACAAAGAGTAGAGGGGGAATTAGGGATTCCACTGTCCATTGCTTCACAGGAGTATCCAAGAGAGAATACAGTCATGGGTTCTTTCTTTCTGTTTCTGGGTGGGCCAGTAAAACCCCTTCCTCACCTCTCTTTTCCACTTATCACTAGAGACAGAAACTAAAAACCATGGCTTCAAGCTGCTAAAAGCCTAAAATAAAACTAGACAGAACAAAACAAAATCAAGTGGGTTGGACAAGCCTGTCTCTAAAGTATCTAATAGCCATGACCAAGTCCAGGAAAAGCAGAAACAGTATGACACAAAACAAGCTACACTGTTTACTGTAGCTTTCACCTGTCATCAGTCAAGACCCAGTAAGGTGCTTGCTGGGGTAAACACAACCACGGTTAAGACCTTCCCTACCAGACCCCACCACTTAGCCAGAACAGCCATCCATCATTAGGGTCACAACAGTGTACATATTGTAAACAAGAATATTGCAAGTGGGAATGCCCTAACCTCCCCTGATGGGAGAGGAAGGAACTTCCCACAAATTAATCTACTAGATACCACACCTTGCTGATAGCAACCAAAGATGATGGGACCCAGGGGCTCCTATAGACTCTGTTAGCTCTATCAATACTTCCCACAAGGAACCTCAGGTAACAATCAATGTAGGAAAGACTCATACACTTTTTAATTGACACTGGGGCTACATATTCTGTCCTAAACATCAGACAGGGACCCTTCTCCACAAAGACTATGGCAATTACTGGTGTATGTGGCAAAACCTCCCATAAGTCCTTCCTTCAACTGATCAAATGCACCCCTCATTTCTGACTCCCAAAAACTATTTGCCTTTGAATGGGATGATCCAGAAATTAATGTAAAACAACAATATTGGACAGTACTTCTACAAGGTTTCAAAAATGCCCCCACCATCTTTGGGGAAGCTTCAGCTAAGGACTTCAGAGAATATTTCTCCAATATATAGATGATATCCTGATTTCCAGCAAAACTAAAGAAACCTCAGATCAAAACACAATTCTGACCCTAAATTTTCTGGCAGACCAGGAATACAAAGTTCCTAAGAAAAAGGCACAAATTACACAATCAACATTAAAGTATTTGGGGTTTGAGGTATCTAAAGGGCAAAGAATCTTGTTACCAGATTGAAGGGAGGCCCTAGCTAGAGTGGCTTTACCCACTACCAGAAAACAATTATGAGGATTCTTCGGAATTACCAGGTTCTGTTGCATCTGGATTCCCCACTTTTGACTTATAAGAAGTCCAAAGCCCTTATATGAAGTCCCCAAAGAAAATGATAATGAGCCATTAAACTGTACTACAGAATGTCATAGGATATTCTGAAACATAAAGGAAAGGCTCCTAACAACCCTGTCCTTTCATCTCCCAAATATAAGAAAGCCATTTGATCTTTTGGTACATGAACAGCAACGTATAAGTCTTTGAGTAGTGACACAAAATTTAGATAACACCAAGAGTGCTGGTGTAAACTTTTCTAAACAACATACTAACCCAAGTGTAGCCAGTTTGTCTTTGAGCAGTAGCTGTAACCTGTGGTCTCTTACAAGAAGCTGAAAAATCTACTTTGGGCCAGCCTACCACAGAGAACACCCTGCACTATGTACTGCCCCTTTTTGAACAAAAAGCAAGATATTACCTTACATCTGCAAGAGTAAGGAAATACCAGGCTAGTCTACTAGACAACCCAAATATAAATTTTAAGGTAGTGTTTACACTAAACCTAGCCACCATACTTCCAAGTACTATAGAAGAAACTGTTCGTGATTGTATACAAATAATTGAAGCCTATTCTAGCAGACCTGATTTGACTAATCAGCCTTTGGAAGACCTAAACCTGGAGATGTTTATAGATGGAAGCAACTTCTTGAACTGAAAACTCTAAAAAGCTGAAGATATAATAGTGACTCTCCAGGAAGTCTTAGAAACTGAGGCTCTCCCACCAGCTACCTCTGCACATAACTTGCAACCTTGGGACAAAGTAAAAGGTAACTATTTATACTGACTCCAAATATGCTTTTGTGGTAGTGCATGCACATGAAGTCACCTGGAAGGAAGAGGTTTTCTGACTTCAGGGGGAAGAAAGGAAATTATGAAACTAACTTAACCTGGGATAAAGTCTTGCCTATTGCCCTGCTTAGCATAAGATTAGCCCCCAGAAGCAACCCCCAATTGAGCCCTTCCTCAAAAGTGAATTTTGTTATAATTCCAAAAATAGTCATATTATAAGAGAATTAGGTACTACAAAATATGTACAGTCTCTGGGTGCAACTTTATCTGTTATACATAAGTATGTATGATTCTAGCTGTTTAATGTTTCCTACAGATGTTTCTTTACATTGTCTAAGCCCAGGAGACTGAGTACCGATTACAGCCCAAATGAAATGGACTCAATGAAGTTCTTCTGGTGACCCATCCATCCGTAAAGTAGTTAAGCCCTGTGTTCACCATTCACAAGTAAAGATAGTACCTGTTAATAGTCAAGACTCTCCTCACCCCCTTCATAATCCCCACACAGGCTACACTTATCACAAACAACAGGAAACAGGAAGCAGGATGGCTGAGTCATCCAAACACCATATGGCTATGGCCTACAGATGGCATGGCCTACAGATGATTTCTCCATGCAGGAATATGCTTGTGAACTCCTAACGAAGTAACTCCTAAAGTTACTTTTCAGAAAAAAAAAAAAAAAATAGGACTTAAAGAGCTCCTGGATCTCTCGATAATGAAAAGTCATTCCTGTTTCTAAAACCAGACACCACCTGATCAGATGGGGAGGCCAGAAGCAGATGGTAACTGAAGGAGACAGCTTACCCAAGATACCAGACCAGGCCTGTATTAATGCCATCAGGAATAAGATCTATTTTTGAGAGTCTCTTATGTTAGGAATTATAGTTCTATGTGTGCTGAGATTTCTTTTCATTCTTGACAAGATACAGATGGTGCAGAGCTGTCTCATATTTCGATACCCCCTGTTCATTCCTCAAACCCACACCTGTGCCCCTTGAAAGCAGGAAGTAGCTAGAATGGTCATCACCCCATTTCTCTCAAGATTGAGGAATGTACAACAAAAAGGGAGGGGGGACTTGGAACAGCAGGACCAGCTGAAACCCATTAACCAATGTCTTGTTATAGATGATAAAGAGCCAAAAATTGTCTGGGCATGCATAATGGGAAAAAAATCTTTAATCTGATTGTTAACACCACCAGCCTGGCAGATTGGCTGCATTGGCATCATCTGGGGCTAGTTAGAAATGCCATAAAAGCTTGGCCCACCCCCAGATCAGGGAGACAAACTTGAGCATTGCCTCCTGTCTCCTTGCCAGCTGACTCACAACAAAGCTTTTTTCTTTTCTAAAAAGCCAGTGCCATAGTATTGGTTTCTGTGCTCATCAAGCAGCAAGCCCATGGCTTGGTAACACCTCCATCCATCACTCTCTCCTGCTCATGCTGGGTTTCCTCACATGCTCATCATCCTCCCCCGATCCATCACTAACTCCTCCTGCCCATATTTGGTTTCCTTGGGTGTTCATCATCGTCCAGCATCTATCAGTTTGTCTGTCTTTCTTCCCAGTATGCCAGCCCCATGAGGGCAAGAACTTGCTTTTGTTCATGGATGCATCCCCAGTGCCTGGAACAGAGCCTGGCACACAGTAGGCACTCAGCAATTATTGGGTGACTGATTGAGTGAGTGAATGGACCTCAGTTTCTCCATCTGTAAAATAGAGATTTCGCTCCCCATGGTCTTCAGGGTCTCTCCCAAGTCCCTCCCACAAGGTCAGATAAGTAGCCCATCCCTCTGAGAAGCCAGGAGGGTCAGAAAGGCTGGGGAGGACAGTGATGGGTCAGTCAGGTCGTCATCGGTCCCACAACACCAACAGTCAAGTGCTCCTTAGCAGGTCTGGGCTGCAGGTCGTGTGTCCCACTTAGTGCCCAAGCTCATATTATGGTGCTGGTAAGGAGTCTCAAGTAGTTATTAAACTGTGTGTCTGCAGGTATACAATTTTGGAACTGGGTTTTGCATATTTTGATAAATGTATAAATATGAAATTTATTATCCATCACTGTCATATGCTTATGTTCTATGTCAAATGTATATAATGTATATTTCCCTAAAGCATGAGAGTTGCCAATTCTTGACCAAGACACAGTGACACTATTGATCACACAGAATATGTTTATTCCTTAACTTGGAGGAGGGCAGCCAGGATGGTGGGAAAATCTCTCCATGCCACAGGTAGGCCTGGGGCCCTGGAGCTCCAAAAGGGACAGAGAACACGGTTGGGAGAGCGATCAACCCAGTCAGTGGCCTGGGCCCAGGTGATATCAGCAGGGCAGGAAGGGGGTCACCTGAGCACTTACCTGTGCCAGCTCCACCCAGGAGCTGGCTGGAATCTGAGCACCCTGGAGCTCCACCTGCCCTCATTCCACCTGGATTCACCTCCCTGAGCCTCAGTTTCCTCTGATGTAAAATGGGGATGAAAACAGCTCCCTCCTTAGGATGGCTGTGAGGATTAAGTGAGCAAGTGCAAGTACAGGGTGCCCAGCATGCATAGGAAGTACACGAACCTGTGAACTGATATTCCTGCTGTTGTCACCCCAAGGGCTGCTACAGAGAGGGCACCTTGGGCCCACTTTACAGATGGGCCATATCCCTGCAATAGCTGACAGGTGTTAACACCCCCATGAGCCGGGCACCTGCATACATGACCCATGGCACCTGCACTACCTTGCACGACCTCCCTATGCAGCAGGTGCCATCGTGGTCCCCGCTCCACAAGGAAAAATATCAAGTACCTCCCAGATCACACAGCCCACAGGGGTGGAGGCTCAGAGCAGGGCTTTCTGTCCCCAGGGCCAGGCTTGACCCTGGGAAAAAACCTTTCAGAGTGAAAAGGCTTTAAAATCTCAGCTCCGGGTCTCACAGGGAGACTGGATTAAAGGATCATTTCAAATGAATTTTGCCATCAGAGTGAGAGATCTGTTCCCCCAAAATGCTTCACTTTGACAGTTGGCTTCATGGGGTTTGGCAGAATTCATTTTGTAAGCAGACAAGATCAAGGAATAAAACAAAACACATCCAGCCATGAGAACTCTGTTAACCACTTGACATAATTGTGTTTCATCCAAAGTTAGGTTTTTGGCAAAACTGAAAAGTCATTCTCATTCCACTGGCGTCCCACATTTGTGGTGTCTGGGAAAAGTCCTGGTGTGGGGGAGGCAACAGGCAGACAGGGGCTGGGGTGAACGTGGCCGCTGCCTAGGCCCTCCCTCCATTGCCCCCATCCTTGGAGTTGGTGAGGGAAGCTGAACGGAGAGCACTGGACAGAACTGGCTCTAGGCTGACAGCTCTTCCTGGGCAGAGCTATTCCTCCCACCCCCACACCTATCTCTGCACCAGAGGATGGATTTCAGGGCAGACATTGATTCTTCACTCTAGTCCTGGCTGCCTGGACCAACATCCCCTATGACATACACACTTTCAGCATCACCCTGGCAGGGGGTGTGTCAAGTGAGGCCACAGGTCTTGCACCAGCCTCTCTACCATGGCATCTCCGGGCCCTTTCAATGGGTGATTTACAAGCCAGATATATAGATTTGTATTTGCTGCATCAAGATCAATTTAATGCTCCCCAACTAAGATTTTTGTACTTGAACAGCTAGCTCCTTGCCTTCCAAAAGATCTAAATGTTCTCTCTTGTCAATCTCCCAGCAGCTGCAATGTCCAACCTGCCTACCTACCTCCTTCCCCCCACCCACCTCCACCCGCCATGCCCACATCCTATCCCCCTTCCTACCTCCTATCCCCTGCCCACCTCCTATCCCCTGCCTACCTCCCACCTCCTATCCACCTCCTACCCCACTGCCTACCTCCTAACTCCTGCCCACCTCCTACCTGCTTGTCCACCAACTATCAGCCTGGCTACCTGCTGACCAACATGCAGAGTGACTGTGTATTCGTTTACTCATTCATGCAGTGATTAATTTTTATGGAACATACTGAGATGAATAAAATAAAACTCTTATGTCCTCTGAAAGTTTATAACCTGTTTCTTACACTAATGCATCCAGTCTGAAGGCCAGAGTGAAGGAATTCGGTTAGACCACATGAAGACCTTCTGGACAGGAATGAGTTGGGCCTTGGGGAAGGGACATCACAGTGCAAATGTTTGGGGCACAGATTCTGCAGGCAACAGGCCCAGGACTGAATCTTAGGTTCACAGTTCACAGGCAAGTAACAACCTCGCTGAGCTTCAGCTTCCCCATCTGAAAAGCCGCGGTCACAGCATCTGCCCTAGAGGTGCTCATCAGGGTTCAATGAGATACAGGATGGGAAGAGTCGAGCTCAGTGCTTGGCTCAAGGCAAGCACTCGATTCTGAGAAGACTGTACTTTTTTGGAGACAGGAGTACTTTTGGGAAACAGCCAGGCAGGTCTGGGCTCAAATCCCAACTCTGCTACTTACTGCCTCTTTCAACCTCTCTGAGCCCCAGGTTTCATCTGTGAAATGGGAGAAAATGCAGCCTAACTCGGGATGGGCTTGGGGAGGAAATGGAGAGGGAGGGGAGGGAATCAGACCCTATGTGCCAAGTCCAGCACACCTACCACACAAAGTAACTGCTGGCTTCTCCCTCCCCCTCCTCCACTCTGGTGTTGGGAAAGAATGGAGGGTGGGGTGGGGAAATCTGCAGAGAACAACCTCAGCCCAGTGTTTGCTGCCTTAGTTCCCTACCAAGGGTTGCCCAGACTCTGGAGGCCCCTCTAGTGATGGGGAGCTCACCACCTCCTGGACTGGGCAGCAAGAATCGCAGGGCTGACCAAAGAGGATAAGACCAGGAGCCCTGAGCCACTGCAGCCTCAGCCACGGTGCAACCTCCAGGCCCCAGAGCCTGCAAGGCGTACCCTGAAAGGGGCTCCAGCATCACAGGAGCAGTTTCCTCAAGGACCGCTAGCTGCTGTGGGAGACAGAGTCCTGTGTGTTAGAAAGCATTAAATAGCAAAATACTATTTACAAAAAGGAAAAGATCCATTTATCAACTCTTTGAACTATCTAAAAATATATATACTGTAAAGTCAGCTCGCCCTGTAGGTATTGATTCAAGAGGCTGGGCAGCTGTTGGCCTCTGGCTGCCTGGGCGGAACCTCGGAGAGCTGTGGCCCGGGACACTCGGCAGCCATCCCCAGGCCACACAGCATGGGTGGGAAACCCCTTCTCCAGGAGCTCCGTCCCTCTTGCTGTATGGGCCTTGGAAAGTCAAGCTCCCTCTCCGGGCCCTAAGGAGTAGGTCCAGGGAACAAAGAGTGCAGGTGGGGACGGGGTGGGGACAGGGTGGGTACGAGGGGTATGAAAAAGACACCAGACAAAAGAGGCAAGAAGAAACCTCTCTTGCACCTGGGAAGCTGAGGCAGGGAAAGGCCTCAGTGACTGTCACCCCCAAACCTGGCTCCCCTGGCCCTGGCTGTGCTAGAGCCTTCACCTTCTACCAGGAAACCTCTGAGTCGTCCCCACCTTTTCCAACTTCCACCAAGTCCCACACATCTCCACCTGGCCCCAGGGACCACACTCAGGCCCTAAATTCCCCTCCCTCCTTCCCTCTCTCCCTCCCAGGTGCCTTTGCTCACACTGTCCCCAGGCCATGGAGCTAACCTCCTCCACATCTCCCAGAGCTCCCTCCCCTCAACCCTCAGTTGTTGGTGAGAGGGCCGCCTCCTCAGGGAAGCCCTCTCCGCCTTCCTGACAAGGTCAGATTCCAGCCCAGGCTCCCAGAACCCTGGGAACCATGTCTCAGGGCACTGATCCCAGGGGAAGTCCCCAGTTATTTGGTGACCGTCTGTGCCCCCATAGGGATGTGAGCTCTGGGCCGGGGCTGTCATCTGTCTGTTCACAGCGGTAGCCCCTAGAATGGTGCCAAGCACATCACAGGAGCTCAGTGAACACTGGTGGGAGGAGGGCAGGGAGGGAGGGAGGAGTGAAGGGCAACTAAAGAACAAACACAGTGACAAGCAATGAAAGGAGGCAGGGCCTGGGAGACTTAGAGACTTGGGGACACATCTCCAGCTAGGAGCCCCTGAGGCCGCATCAGGGACACAGATGACACTCACTCTGTGAAGCCCCACGTGGAGTCTGAGCAACAGGAGTGACAAGAGGGACACCGTCACCCTCATGGCTCCCTCTCAAGGCTGCTGTCTGCAGAAGGACCTGACGCTCTGACCACAGCCCTCTTCTGCCCCACAACCATCCATGGCTCCCAGCATCGGCCTGACAAAGTCCAAACTCAGGTCCACTATGGTCTTGCCCCACCTGCCTTCCCTGTCCCACCTCCCTCCACTTGTCCCCACAGTCCCCAGGCTTCAGGCCCAGCCAGACCACCCCTGGCACCTCCACCCCTACTCTTCATGCTTCCCTGACATTGCCCTGCTGTCCTCTCCCGGAACACCCCCCACCCCTGCCCACTTGGAACTCAGACCCCATTCCAGGCCCAGCTTGAGCATCACCTCCTCCGTGAGGCCTCCTCTGATTCCCTTGGATGCTGACTTTGCTTGTCCCTTCCCTGTTCCTGCAAACACCACTACGTCCCTCTCCCAGAGCTGGTTCCAATCTCACCACTAGATCGTGAGCTATCGCAGGTGACAGGAGGTTTGATTCTTCTCTCCCTGATGCCTGATGAATGGCCTGGGACATAGGAAGCCTCACAATGGGCTGGGTGAGTGAATGAATGAATATTACCTGCCTCCTTTCACTCAGGACTCACTGTGTACCAGGCACTGTGCTGAGCATGTTACAGGCATCGTTTCATTTAATCCTCCACGTAATCCCTTGTGCTGTGACTATATATGCCCATACTATAGTTGGGGAAACTGAGGCCCAGGGAGGTTGAGTCACATACCCAAGGCCACACAGTGGGTAAGCTGAGGCAGTGGCACCCTTCCTGGTCACCTCCTCCAATGCCTCTGGCTCCCCTCCCAACCTGAACCTGAGCTCACAGCCACGTTCAGGGTGTCCCTGCCGATTCACTGCCCACTGGGGACCCCGATAGCTGTTTTGGCTACAAGTCAGCATCACAAATCTACAGCCTCAGCTCTAGAGCAACAGAAGGACCCACCAGGAGTTTGTGCCCGGGAGGGTCTCTGCACCCAGGGAAACCCCTCCCCATCCCACTCGTGGACCCCCACCCTCCCCATCATCAGTGGGGACCCCTCCCAGGCCCACAAGGACACTGGCGGTTCCCTCCCCTCACCCCTGGGAACGTGGTTTATCCATCACAGGGTCACGGGCTATACTGTTAGGATCATGTGTGTGTCTCTGATGAGCAGGGGCCAGGGAGCCATTCAGTCCCAGAGGTCCTGGGGAGGGGAGGAAAACCTCAGACAAAAAGAGGAGGAAGTGAAGAGAAAATAGGGATACAGCAGAGAGATTAATCCACTGCTCAGACGTGAAGGAAATAAGTTCAATTCTATTTACTGCATTTCATTTTAATGTACACATCGTATTTAGCTGCCAGCAAGGCTCGGATTACTAAGAGAGAAAGCGCAATGAAAGACAAGAGAATTAAAACAGACAAAAAGTGACCCTGAAATTGGAATCTCTAAGAGAGAGAAACAAAAGCCAGGTTCCAGAGGCCACTTGGCACCAAGTTCCTCACAGCACTGATTCCGGGTGTCCGCAGCCACGTACCCCAGTCCACGCTGCCCACCAACCCTGCTGCCCTGATCACCTGGCATCAGGGAGAGACCTGGGCCAGAGGCAGGAGGCTCAGTTGGCCTCCTGGAGCTGCCCCCCACTTGCCCTGGGGAAAGCCTGTGCCCCAAACCCTCCCAGGTCAGGAAGTGGTGAAGGGTAGGAGGAAGGCAAACAGGGCAACAGAAACCCCACGGCACGCCCAGGTGCTGTACCCCCAGCAGGGCTCTGGTGAACCTGCGGCAAGGGTGTGGGGTGATCAGGATGGCACTCCTTCCTTCCAGAGCCTTCTTACAACAACCCCCCACCCCGTCCCACCCAGTGCCCTCAGGGAAGGCCCTGGAAATCCCTCTCACAGCGGCACCATTGGCTAGGCCAGGCACCTGGTCTGCCAGAGCAGCATCTCCGGTTCCCAGAGACAGGGTCTCCAAGGGGCTCCTGGAGCCTCCAGATCCCCGGCCACTGATTGAGCCTACCGTGCAGGCCAACCCAAAACCACGGAGGGTGCAGCAGGTGGAGCCACTGGGAGGGGACCCACTGCCCAGCACCCAGCAACTGTGTGAGAGAAACACACACACCCCACACATACACACACAACAGGCCACACCACACAACAGCATATCACACACCACAGCACACAGCACACACACACACCATGCCACACCACAGCACATACACACAACAGGCCACACCATGCCACACCATAGCACACACCACACAGCACACAATACACCACATACCACACACCACACTACACGCACACAACAGACCATACCACGCCACAGCACATCAAACACCACAGCATACCACATACCACACCATACACACACACCATGCCACAGCATATCACACAGGACAGCATCTCACACGCCACACCACACACCACAGACATACCACACACCACACCACAGCATATCACACACCACACCACACATACATAACAGACCACACCATGCCACACCATATCACACACCCACAACATACCACACACCACACCACACGCAACACAACACAACACACACCATACACACACAACATGACTTACCACAGCATATCACATGCCACAGTACACACACCATACCACACAACACACCCCATATCATAGATAGACACACAACACATCGTGCCACAGCATATCCCACACCACACCACACAACACACACCATACACACACAACACATCATACCATATGCCATGCACACACAACACACCATACCACAGCATATCACACACCACAGCACATACACCACACACAACATGCCACACCACAGCACACCACACACACAATACAACATACACCACATGGTACACCCATGGTTCAGGCCAGACATCAGATTTCACCTGCTCCACAGGAGTCTCTGCCCCAACCAGCCCAGGTTCAAATTCTGGAGCTCCCTACTGTGTAGCCTCAGATGAATTTTTCTCTGACTCCAGAGTCCTCATTGGTGAAATGGGAAATCTGCTTCAGGATGAAGTGAGATGGCACAGGCAGTGCCTGGCACAGCAGAAGCCCTCAGTAAGAGGTGGTGGTGATGGTGGTGGTGGTGATGGTGATGGTGGTGGTGATGGTGGTGGCGATGGTGGCAGTGGTGGTGATGGTGGCGGTGGTGGCAGTGATGGCGGCGGCGGCAGCGGCGGCGGTGATGGTGGTGGTGGTGGTTGTGGTGGTGGTGGTAGTGGTGTTACAATTCTGCATCAGTTCTTTATCCTTCAAAACACAGCTCTAGCATGTGCTCTGGGAGGGCTGCTGCCTGCACATTCTAGGGGGTGCCCTTCACAGCATGTTCATGTGTGAGTTGTGCAGTGCACAGCCTGTGCAGCAGTATGCTGAGGCCCTGAATTCTAGAAAGCCTTTCCTGACTGGCCGAGTTTGGTCAGGGGCCCCTCTCTCCTCTCTCACACCTGGTCCACACCAGTCGGTGAGTTCCTTGAGGGTAGGGGCCGTGTCCTGCCCACCCCTGTGTCACCAAGCCCAGCTCAGCACTTGATCCACAACAGGGCAGGCACCAGCAACCATTCCTTCAGCTCATGGGTGGCTGAACAGAGATTTACATCTATGTTTAGGCTCCAAAGCTCTTAACTGAGGTCCAAAGAGGTTAAGTGCCTGAAATAGCTAAACATACCCTAATGACATTTGCAAAGCCAGAGATCTGAGGTGGACAGTTAGACAAGGCCTAGTATCAGAATGCACAAGCCCCACATCTCATTGCCAAGTCACATGCCTGGCGACACCCATGTCCCTGCCCCTCCCAGCTTAGCACCAGCTGAGACTTCGAAGAGACACAGTGAGGGCATCTGTCTCAAACACCACTAAGTTCCCTGGCACTGCTGGAATCCTAAAGGTCTATTTCGTAGGCCATGTCAAAATGTTTCTGATGTTGCCCCAAAATGTTTCTGATGTTGGCACACTCGTGCTGTGCCAACCACGGGAGGAGAAATGGCCCAAACACGTGACATAAGCAGGTGTGATAGCTGCACCCCCCAACACATGGGAGGGGCAGCTCCAAGTGCAGGAGAGTCCCGGCCTTCTCCAGACGTCCCCAAAGGGCCATGCAGGGACCAGGACTTGGCGCCCACTCGCCTCAGGCATTTCGTTTCCCATGGTGCTGACTGGGAGGCAAATGTCCCTGGAAGGGGGCTTCAGGCTCAGTGGCCTTTGGGGACAGCTGGAGCCTCCATGTGTCAGGCCCTGTGCTGGGCACTGGGGTTGCAGAGATGCCAGATGCCTTCTGGGAGGGGCGTCTATGCTGAGCCCCGAGGGTGAGATGTTAGGCAGACGTGGAGAGTGGGGACTGACCGTCACTCACTGCTGTCACCTGCCATGTGCTGGGCTGTGTTCTAAGCATTTACTTGTATTAAATCCTCACAGTGGCCCCCATGAGAGTGAGGCAGATGCTATCACTACCCCCAGTTTACAGATGAGGAGACTGAGGCACAGAGAGGTCAGGAACTGCTCATCATCCAGTCACCCAACAGGCCAGGTTTCAGACCGAGGGGGCCTGGCTCCCGAGTCCTCCCAGGTCCCTGCTGTGCATGGGCAGAGGGAACAGCAGTGGCAAAGGCTCAGAGGCAAGAGTGGGGGCAGGGAAGACTCAGGCAAGGAACGTAGCTCAGTCTCACCTGGAGTTACAGCGTGGGCAGCTGAGGGCGAGTGAGGCTGGGGCAGGGGCCGGCCCTGGGGAGCCTAACCCGCAGTCAGGGTATGACCACCCACACTCACTGCCCCGGGCAGGAGGACAGGGACGAAGCTTTGCCCTCAGGGCACTAGGCGGTGACTCCTGCAGGTCTCACTCCCCCACTTTGGGGCTGTGTCATCACCTCTGGGCCCACAGAACCTGGCACAGGGCAGGGCAGCCCTTGTCCATTTGGACTGCACAGGGCATTGCTTTCTCCTGCTCTGCGCTCAGCCCCGAACAGGCACGATGGGGCTGCAGACATGGGGGCCACTGCCCTCTAGCTCTCGGCCCAGCCGGGGACAAAGGCGAAAGTTCTGAGTGCTGCACTCGACATCACCAGCTCCCTCATTCCTGACAAGTGGCTGAATGCACTTGAATCTGAAGGCAGATGTGGCCACGTGACTGGCTCTGGCCACTGTGCTGTGAGAGGTGGCAGCGTGTGTCACCTCCAGGAGGGGCAAAAAGGGCCAGGGCAAGGTTGATGCCTTCTTCCTGTTGCTGTGTGAAGGCCCGTCCAGGTGAGAGGTGAGAGACTGCAGTGAGCAGAGCCCCGAGCCCCACCCTGAGCCTGCCAGGCAGAGACAGGAGCCTGCTCCTGCTAAGGGCACAGGGCCGTTGGTCACTGCAGCACAGCCCAGGCCCAGCCCATGCCCTGCACAGAGCCAGGTCACCTGAGAAGGTGAGCACCACTGCGAGGAGCGAGGGGCGGGGAGGCTGACTCTCCAGCCCCCAGGTCCCCACGGAGGCTGGTCCTTGTTGGACAGGTCTCTCGACGCCACCAGTCACAGGTGTGGTGGTCCTGCCAGCATCAGGGCGGTTCCCAGGCCCCACCTCCAACCTCTGACTGACCCAGACCTGGGGCCAGGTCTGCATTTACTCAGCCACTCAACAAGGAACATAGCCAGACACCAACGCTGTGCCAGGTGTGTGCTGGGCCCTGGAAATACCCAGGAACAGGACCCATGAGGCCCCTGCCTGCCGGGAGCTCATGGACTAGTGAGAGCAACAGTGATTCCAGTGAACCCCCAAGGAAAGAATTACAGAAGGTGCTGGGAGAAACCAGAGGAATGCCAAGAAGCTGAGGTGAGGGGAGCCAAGTCTGTGGGGTGGTGGGGGGAGAAGTCGCATTTAAGCTGATGAAGATCAAAGGGACTGGCCAAGTAGAGGAGAGCAGGAAAGGGCATTGCAGGCGGAGGGAACTGCGTGGGCAAAGGCCCTGTGGCAGGAAAGGGCTCGGGTGTCCACGGGAGAGACAGCAGGGAGGGGAGGGAGGGTGAGGGCTGGGCCACACAGGCCTGGGAGCAGCAGTGGGGGGCCTGCAGTTGATCCTGGAGGGAAGGAGAAGCCCCTGAAGGGTCAGGAGGAAAGGGACGTGACCAATCCTCATTTCAGAAGAATCTTCTGGGAGCCTAGGGCTAAGCACAGGGCCTGGCATACGGTTGGTGCTCAATGAATGCTTGCTGACAATGACACTGCAGGAGGGAGTGAGGAGACTCTCTGTTGGGCGACACTGACCGGCCCTACACAATGCACCTGCACTAACACTCAGCTAGGGAGGGATCCCCTTGAGGACAGTGAGGAGCTGGTGTTTGTGGATCAGCTGCCACCTGCCTGGCCCTGGGCTCAAGCTTCTTACACAACAGATGAAATGTCCTCAATGATGACCCCAGGAGGAGGGGCACAGATGTCCCCAGTGAGGATCAGGAAGAGGGAGCACAGACCTCCCCAGTGAGGACCAGGAGGAAGGGCACAGACCTCCCTAGTGAGGACCAGGAGGAGGGAGTACACATGTCCCCAGGAGGACCTCAGGAGGAGGGGGCACAAACATCCCCAGTGAGGATCAAGAGGAGGGGCACAGACCTCCCCAGTGAGGATCAGAAGGAGGGGACATAGACGTCCCCATGAGGACCTCAGAAGGAGAGGCACTTGTGTCCCCTGTGAGGCCCCTGGGAGAAGGGTACATTGTCATCGCAGCTAGGATCCCAGATGGATGGTACACAACATGGCTCCAGTGAGGACCAGGAGAAGGGTACACCACTCTCCCAGTGGGAACTGATGCTGTTTTTACAATGAAAGAGGCTCAAAGTGAAATGCTCTAACCTGATGCTAGTGCACTTGAGACAGGACTCTCATTAAAAAGTGCATCAAGAAATATTTCAATCCAGAAATCAATAGGAGCTCATGGAAAGAATTACTTGCTGAAAAATGAGGAAGGATAAGTCGATAGAACTGAGTAAATGGCAGAGGAGAAAGCTACAACTCACCTCCTGATTGTGTGGTCTGAGACACCAAATTGATAAAACCGTGACATTGAAATATGAGAAAACACGCAACTTCTTAACAAGAGGAAGAAGCCAGCTATTCTGACAACGAAAGACACTGGGGGAACATCAGAGCCTGCAGCCGGGTATGGGCATTTTCTAGCCACATGAGTGACTCTGGAAGACCCCACCTCTGTCCCGAAATGAGCCCTGGGTTGGACCCTCAACCTGGCCCCACACTTGCACCTCACAGAATCAGAGCTCAGTCTCCCCAGCACCTTCTCTGTCCCAGAGGCCAGTCAGCCCTGTCCACCCCTCCACCCTCAGCATGTAATCCACCCCTTCCAGGAAGCCCTGATTACTCCAGGCCCCACAGTCACCCAACTCTGACCTCAGCCCATCTTCACCTAGACAGCAGGTGGGCACAGCAGAACATCCTGAGCCATGTCCTAACGTTTAGTAGTAATGTGGACAGGGACAGAATAATGTTCCTGCAGCTAAGAATTTGGACTCTGGAGTCAGAGAGACCTATGTTGACATTCCAGTTTGCGTATGACCTTGGCCAAGGGTCTTTACCATCTGAGCCTCAGTTTCCTCATCTGTGAGGTGGACTCATAATTCCCACCTCACAGCAGATTTAATGAAATGCTGAACGTAAAGTGTTGCCATGATGCCTGGCATTTCGGTGGTGCTCAAGAAATGTTGGTCACAATTATCACAGCACTTCACAGTCTACAGAGCCCAGCCACACCTGTCAGGTTGAAATTCCATCCCCCATAGAAGGGACTGCGTCTGGTCTTTCTGCAGCATTTTGGAGTTTGCAGAGCCCAACCTCGGCCTTCATCTTAGGGATCCTCAGAGCAACCCCAAGGAGCAGACCAGAGTGTGCACCTGGGGCCAGAATCCCTGGGTTCACATCCTGCCTCCACCACGTCCTAGTTACCTTGAGCAACGAATTTCCCCTGTTTAAGCCTCAGTTTTCCCACCTGTGAAATGGGACTGCCCATAATGCTTGCTTTGCATGGCTGTTGTAGGGTTGCACACAGAAAGCATCTACCATGTGTCATGTCTGGGATCTTCATCATCCTCTCCATTTTACAGATGAGAAAACTGAGGCTTAGAGAGGGAAAGTGGCCTCCTTGAGTCCTTGCAGCTGGCGACATTGCTGACCCAGGATTCAGACGCCTGTGCTTTGACCCGCTATCCACTGCACCATCCTGGAAGCTGCTTTATCTTCTCAGTTTTATCAGCACAGACGTAGGCGGGAACCCAGAGTCCCTCGCTTTTGTCTGCACAGGCTCAGGGCCAGGCCAGCGTCTGCTGCCCAGGCAGTGCCCAGGAGAAGGGGGTAGCAAAACTGTCCAAAGATGACTGACCTCACGCCCATCATGGCACTGAGCACCTGAACTTCATTTGCCCCTTTGTCATGACGACGACTCTATTCCCACTTCACAGTGGGGCAAACTGAGGCTGGGAGAGGCTGAGACACGTGTCCAGGATCACACAGATAATGGCCATCAGAGTCGGCTCTAACTTGGATCTGTCTTTGTCCAGGCCCCACATCCCACCCACCCATGCCAAGTGCTGTGTGGCTCCCAACACACATTCATCTCATTGAATCCTGCAGCATCCTTGGAGGGAAATCTCACCCCCCGTTGCACAGGCTAGGAAACTGAGGCCAGGTTGGGCATGGAACTCCCCAAGGACCCACAGCTAGTGAGTAGAAGAATCCCACAGAATTCAAACCCAGGGCCCGTCTGTTCCCGGACCCACAGCTAGTGAGTAGAAGAATCCCACAGAATTCAAACCCAGGGCCCGTCTGTTCCCAAACCCACAGCCAAGGTGGTTCCCTCCTCCCTGCCTTGTTCTCAAAGCCTGCAGGGAGATCGATGACCCCACCATGGGGAGGGAACTGCAGGAACAGAAGGGCCAGCTGGGGCCTACAGGAGGGCAGGTGGGGAAGCCAGCCCCCAGGTCTCCAGAGATGGCTCAAGTTGTGCTGTTCCCAGGAACTTTGCAGACTTCAACCCTTTGCAAAGCCAGAGGTCTTAGGGCAGAGCCAGTCTTCTGAGAGCCTGGGCGGAAGACATCAGGTGAAGCTTACTTCCTGGAGTTCATTCCTCACGGTCCTCCTCCCTGTGGCACTAGGAGAGCTACTTGTCTGCACCAAGTCATATATCTAAGGGCCTAGCGATAAACCCCAAGAAGATGGATTTATCATAAACCCCTCATTATCTTTCCCTCCCCAGGATCAGAGGTCACATCGATAACTTCCTGCCCACTGCTTTCTCGTACAGATTCACATCAAGGCTGCAAACCTATTTTAGGAACTGTAAATCCATCCCCACTTCCCTCTAGAAATCAATTGGAAACTCAGTTGTTAAATCCACCCTAACAGAAAAGCTCTTAAACCACAGGCTTTTGCTGGGCCAGGATGGAGCTACCTTCTGAGTCTGGAACACTTCAGACCGGGGTTCTATATAGGGTTGTGGAGAACAATGGGGATTTTCCAGGGCCAGGCCTGGCCAGGAACACAGAGAGCAGGTGATACTGGAAAAACTTCAGCTGGGCAGGCTCTGTGGTTAGCACCTCCCTCTCCTCCTACTTAGAAGCCTGTTCCCCCTGGGCAGAGATCATCTCCATCAAAGGGATAAAGATCAGCTCAGAGGCAGCGAGGGTCCCACCATGGCTTCCACTGTGCATCAGGCTGAGGATGAGGACCATGGCCATGCTGCCCAGGCCAACCTTTGGTACAGGAGACAAGGCTTTCTCACTGCATCAAATGTAGAATCATGAACCCAGGATTTCCTTAGGATAAGCTGGCCAACTATCCTTAGGATAATCAGACCAACTAGTGTGATCCCCATAAGCTGCTCTTGTTTTTAAAGAAGAGAAAACTTTTACGTGCAAGTGGAGAATGGATAGTCCTGGGTTCACAGACAGTCGTCTCTGCAAGCATTGCAGGGCTCCAGCCTCCTGCCTGCCTTCTTGGTTTCCAGAATAGAAGAGAACAGGCCATGTGCCTTTGCTGAGTGATTGACTGGGATGAGTCAAACTTAGATATAGCACCTAGAATTGGAGATGATCTTTGACCAAGTTTCTGCAACACCAATATTCTCCACTACAAAAAGTGGCAATTTTAAAACATTATCACAAATTCTTTAAGTTCTCCTCCCATAGAGAGGTGGAGTCTATGCCCTTTCTCCTTGAATGTCTGAGGGTTGTGACTGCTTTGACCAATGGTATATGATAGAAGTTGTATCACTTCCAGGCTAGGTCCCAAAAGCTGCCACGTGAGAAGTCCAACTACCCCTAAGGCTGCCATGCAGTGAGGAAGCCCAAGCTACATGCAAAGGCTACAGGTAGAACTCTGGTTGACATCCTCAGCCAAGTGCAGTCTTCAAACCCATCCCAGCTCAGCTATCAGACACATGACTGATAAATTATCTGTGTGCTTTCAACACCCAGCTGTTCAGGTCATTCCCAGACATTCAACCCTGCAAAGACCAGGTTTGAATTCCAGCTAAGGCCTCAGACATTGTGGAAGGGAGATCAAACCATCCCCACTGTGCTTTGTCCAAATTCCTGACCCATATACTCTAGTTGTTATTTCATACCACTAATGGGCAGCCAGAATACCAACCAAAGGTCCAAAACGCTATCCAAAATGCTTTGAGCCTCCATCTTGAAATTCTCAGGAAGGTTGTTTCCTTATCTTTGGAAAGATTACCAATCCTGAGTGCTTCCATTACCCTTTGCTGTGTAACAAATCACCCCAAAACTTGGAAACTTAAAAACAACAGCAATGCACTGTTTCTCACAATGCTGTGGTTGGCCAAGCATGTCCCTGCTGGTCTCACCTGGACTTTCTCCTGTGCTGCATTCCATCTGGCCTGGAAAGCCCAGTCAGACCTCCCTCACATGGATAGTGGTTGGCTGTTGGTCAGGAAGCTTCAGCCATTCATGCGCCCACTCATCTCCAGCAGGCCAGGCCAGCTTCCTTAAGTGGTGATCTCAGGACAGCATTCTAAGAGGGCAGAAACAGAGGCTGCAAGGCCCCTGAGGCCATCTCCCAGAAGTCATATAGAATCTCTTCCCCTGAATTCTACAGCAAAAGCAAGCCATGGGCCGGCCCAGATTCAAGGTAAGGGGAAGCAGACTCTGTCTCTTGATAAGACAAGCAACAGAGTCCTGCTTCAAAGGGCATGTACATCAGGATGGGAGGAACTTGTGGCCGTGCATTAAAATCTACCCCACTAAGGAAGCACCCGGCAAGCCTGTGGGAACAGAGCGTGTGTTCATGCAGAGAGAGGGCTTCAGGGACAAGCCTAAGAACCCCAAGTGGCTTACTCAGCCCCAAGGGGGCAAGCCCAAATTGCCACTGCCTCGTGCAGAAGACAGCAGGCACATGACCTCTATGCCAGTCTCCATGGCCCCTGCAGCTGCCTGGACAGTCCTGACCCCCAGTGTCAGAGAACAGGGGTCAGATACTTCCCTCCCTGGTGTTATGTCTATAGTCTGCCTTCTGGTCCCAGCCCCACAGCCTTCTGTGATGGGTGGGCCCTCATACAGGCCAAAGAGGGCTCTCCCGAGCACCTGGTGAGGTGTAAGTGGCAAGTAGGCCTGGAGCAAGGTTGGGCTGTCAGGCTGAATGGACAGCGGAACTGGAATGAAGGTGCCGAAGGCAAGGACATCTGGAGGGTGGGTGCAGCCCAGGGGTAATGCAGGAGGGAGGACGGAGGGAGAAAGATAAAAGCAAAAAGCTGAGCTGGGGGTGGCCTGGGGCTAGGGCATGTTAAGGAAGGGCCATCTCAGGCTCCACTGGAAGCTGCCATAGTGGTAGGAGGCAGACCCCCTCTGCCACAGCCCCACCTGGGTACAAAAGCCCAGTGGGAGTTGTCTTAGTCCATTTGGGCCACTACAACAAAATACCTTAGACTGGGTAATTTATAAATGACAGAAGAGTGTTAGTCACAGTTCTAGAGGCTGGCAAGTCCAAGATCAAAGCACTGGCAGATTTGATGTCTGCTGAGGGCCCATTCCTCATAGATGGCACCTTCTTGCTGCATCCTCACATGGCAGAAGGGACAAATACACTCCCTCAAGCCTCTTTTATATAAAGGCAATAATCACATCTACAAGGGCTCACCTCATCACTGCCCGAAGGCCCCATCCCTTAATACTATTGCACTGGAGATTACAGTTCAACAGATGAATCTGGGAGGCCACACGCATTCAGACCATAGCAGGAATCTACCACCAGCAGCGTGTGGAGTGGGGGTTCATCTCAGTCTTATTCAACTCTTGGGGGTCTGCAAGCTGGGGGATTAGGATCAGCCCAGCATTAGTCAGGCACCAAATTTAGACTAAATTAACAGTGGGCAGGAGAGGGAACAAGATCAAGGAAGACCTTGGAGAGCCCCCACTATTGCCATGTGGAAGGGGTTGGGGAGCAGGTGCCTTGAAGAGAAGGGGAACTGGGAAAGCTGCAATTCCCATTGCTCAGATGAGAAACCTGAGGCTCATGGAGCAGAGGGAGCTTGCCTGAGGTCACAGAGCTGGGACCTGAACCCAGGCTCATTGTGTCCCGGATGACCACCAGGCAGCAGAACCTCAGACTACACTCAGGAGAGCCTGCAGAGATTGGAGGGGACGCAGGGCCCAGGAACCAGGACACCTGGGAAGGCTGGCACTCTGCCCCAGCTTCCCTCAGCCCTCTCAGAAGTACCAGCTATGTGAGCACATCTAGCATGTGAGGGCTGAGGCGGGGGCACGTCTGGAGCTTCCACTCCTCACAAGCAAAGCTAGTGCCAGTAAATCACTCCACATAATGGGACCGTTTGCTCAGGAAATCGAGGAGGCAGTAAACAGTTGCCAAAGTAATTAAACACACACAGTGGACGTGCCAGACTTCCCAATGCTGCCAAGCTGCTCCAGTGGTAGCCTCCCCTCCTCAGGGTGGGAGGAAGCCTGAGCAATCAAGAGTCAGAGAATTCAATCAAAGCCTTGATTTACAGATGGGGAAGCTGAGACCCAGAGAGGGTGAGAGACCTGCCCAAGGACACACAGCTGGCTAGAGACAGAGGTAGGTCAGAGTTGCTCCAAACACACCTGGCTAAGCACAGGGTCAAGGTCATGAGGGGCAAGGGGTGAAATCTGGCAGGAGATGAATGAGGAAACCAAGGCTCAGAAAGGGTAGGTAACTTGCCCAACGGTTCACAAGTTAAGTTGTGGAACGAGGAGTTGAGCCCAGGTCTCTCCAACATATTTTAATTATTCTCTGCTGCCTTTTTCACTTTAGCTGTGGGGTCAGGACTTTAAGAAGAAGGATGGAGGTCAGAGAGGAGATTTCTAGAGGCAAGGGAAGGCAATTCCAGACTGAGAGCAAAGCACAAGCAAAGGTAGGGCAGGGGAGGCAGGGGTTGGGGGTACCCTGCCTGGTGCACATATCAGTTAGTCCTCTATGCAGCAGTAAAAGGCCCACTCACCTCAGCTCGGTCAAGGGAGTTTAATGGGTCATGGAACTGAGAGGCCCAGAGTTAAGCCCTGGACGTCCTCCATGTGTCCATCCAAATCCACCCCACCCCGCTCTGTGCCCCAGAAGGATGACCCGTGTGGACTGCACTACCATCCGTCTAGCTCAACTGGTGGGGCTCACCCACAGAACACAGGAGGGAAGGAGAAGCGTGCAGCCAAGGCATTTATTGCCTGACTCCCTGAAAGGGCCACCAGGGTCAGTAATCCATGCTCACAGCTCCAACAGGGCAGCCCTCTCCACCCAGCCCTGCGTCTCCAGGCTCTGATAATTGCTCACTCTCCTCACCCTTTTCAGGCCCCAGGGTGGTAATGGCCCCTTCGTTAGTTGCCCTGAGGTGCTGAACTATCCCCGGGGTGTCCCCTTCACCCTGCCCTCACCTTTTATAAATTGTCCATTTATCAAACTCTCCTCAAATTGCCCAGTTTTGTTTTCTGTGGAGATACAGACTCATGAACAACTTCAGGTGTGGCTTGACCTAGCCGCTCAAATGATGTCAACTTAGACACAGGCTCTCTCCATCTCCCTGCTCTGCCTTCTGAGATACCAGTTTAATCTTCAGGTTTCCCAGGATAGCACTCCTCCCTCTTCCCACCCCTTTCCACCCCCTGCTTCCCCACTCCACCCCACCCTCATCTCCAACGACCCACATTCTCCTGGTCTCACCTCTTCACATCACACCACCCGGAGTGGAAGAGAGTCTCTAGCCATAGCTGAATGTAAAAAAAGAACAATTTGTTTCCCTGAAGTTGGAGCAGACATCTCCACATCTCATTGGTTCCAATTCAATTACGTGTCCAACCCAGCCAGTCACTGTGCCCAATGGCTACCTGGCTCAGACCAATCAGGGCCCACCCTGGAGCTATGAGTTGGAGCAGGCCATCCCACCCAAACCACACGACTGAGAATTGTAAAGGAGAATCCAGGAGAGACTGGACATGTGGGGTAGAGGGCGGGCAGTTAGGAGGCTGTTACAATGGTCCAGGTAGCACTGACAGGCTCTGGCCTAGGGCAGGGCTGGGGGCAGTGAGAAGGAAGAGGGTTCAGAGACAGAAGTGTAGACATCCACTCCTGCATCCCAAAGGCCTGGGTAAGAAATTGAATTCCAGAGTTGGCGTCTGGCCATGCCTAATTCAGGACTTGCCTCCTAGGTCTTCCCAGACAAGGTTGGTGGATAATAGTGGGGAAAGACCGGCAACCATGCAGGACAGGGGAAAGGTCTGGACTGAGGAATCTTACGGACCTGGGTTCAAATCCCAGCCCTGTTCCCCCACTTCCTGTGCAACCCTATGCAAGTTACTGATGTCTCTGAGCCTTGGGTTTCTTATCTGTACAAAGAGGGGTTAAACTTGCTTACAGGGACCAACCACCCACGTCAAATTCTGGGGCAATGTGGGCTGCAGCACAAAGATGGACTCTGAGACTGGAAAGGAGAAGTTTCCCACCCTGGGCCTCCATCCCACCCAGCTAACAACAACAACAACAAACAGCACTTAGTTGCGCTATTCAGGTACTGAAAACAGTATGAGCCTCAGCTAGGTATTTTATTGAGCCTTATGTATACATTGACCAGAAAATCTATTAAAAACATCTGGGACCTGATCTGCAGGCGGTGCTTAGAGACAGCCCTACTCTTGGAATCCATAAGCCCAAGGACCCTAATTCCGGATCTGTGGCTGGTTGGAGCCTATGGTAAAGGCAGGATGTTTTCACCTGCAGACACTTCGTGGGGTTTGGGATTTCCTGCCTCCCCTACCCAGCTACCCTGCTACACTCCACTGGATAAACAGCTAGGCCTGCTGTGGGTGCTTGTGGAGACCACACACCTCATGCAGGCCCCCCAGGTAACACTAGAGCAGATATTTCCATCTCGGGCTGGGTCCACTCAGATGCCGGCTGCAGCATGAGGGGCACAACAGTACACTCTTAGTAAATGGAAACAATGTTCAAGGGGAAAGCAACTCTAGCCCCACAAGCGAGTCCCCCTAATGCAAAAAGGATGCAACCATACCTTTAGGGGTCCTGTTACCTCCCCTCAATTACCCACAGGGGTAGTCTTTCACTACCTGAAATATTGGTCCTGATTCCAGGGAGTTCCTGAGAGTGCTCGGGCTTGGTTTACTGGCAGCGCAGCCAAACTATAAACTGATGGTGTCCACTGGGCAGCTGTCTAGCCGGAACAATTCAGAAAGTCTCACTTCAGGAAGGGTCAATGAGCACAGTGGGCCCAATTGAAAGTCATTGTCCTTGTCTTGGACAGTACTCCTAAGGACCAGACATGTTATATTTTCATCAACTCTTGGACAATGGCCTGTGATCCAGGTATCTGGTCAGGTACATGGGTGATGGCTGACTGGTACATTAAGGACACATTTCTGTGGAGCTGTGAGCTCTGAAAAGCCATAGCGGCAGCCCGTCGGGACATTTATAAATCCGTGTGGATGCCATACTCACAGGAGACTGGGTGGAGCAGGTAGCCGACATCACTACTAGGATCCATCATTGGCATGGGTACAGCAATTCGGCCACCATAACCCAGTGGGCTCAAAACATGGTATCCATCTGCCTGCCAAGGGGGGACTGTGGTACCTTCAATGGCAACTTCCCATTCCTTACAGGAAGGGAACTCACTTGTTTAGTACTTGTTACAATGTTTGCTGCATGCTGTAAAAGTACCAGACCCTTAGCCCCAGATTCCTCAGCTCCAGCAAGATTCACTGTGTGTGCAGCATCCACCAGAGTCCATCCCTTTTTCCCATAGGATTTGGGGCAGGGAATCCGTGCAACTGCACTAATGGGCCCGCTGCCTGCTGCGCGTAGGTAAGAAACTTCCCGCTGCCTGCTGCACATAGGTAAGAAACTGCTGCGCTCTGGTCTACTAAGTCAAGTCTGCTTTGGGCATCTGTGGCATGTAGCGGGGTTGCTCCTTGCCATCATCTGTAAGGTTGGAGTTTTTCCATGACAGCCCCTCCTCCAGGGCTGGAGAAGAGACGGGGAGCTCTCCAAACAGAAGACGGAGCTACAGGAATGGAACTCTCATTGGCCCTCAAGGATTCTTTCTCTGCCTGTCTTTCATCTGTCTCTGCCTCATTCTGCAAAGCAGCCTCTGTTTCTCTCACCACATCCCATGAGGACAAGGAAGGGGGTCCCAAGCAGCAGCTGCTTCCAGCTCTGTAACCCCAAAGCCAAGAGTTTCTCCCATTATCTGCAGTGGAAGTCCCAGGGAGGGCTCTGACTGGCCCATCTCTGAGCCAATCCCTGTGGCCCAGAGTGCAAATTTGACTGGCCAAGGCTGGGTCATGTGCCCATCCTGGACTGGCTCCAGTGAGAAGAGGTTAAGGAATTGAGAGTTCCCAGAACTACGTGGAGCCATTGAGAAGTTCTCACGAAGGGAAAGAAGGTGCTGTTACCAGAAAAGGGGAGCGGAGATCAAGAAGTAGACATTTTACACACCCACACACACTCACACGCTTAAAGTCTGTTTCACCTGGTTAATTCCTACTCATCCCTTAAGACTCAGCCCAGCCTCCACCTCTGCCAGGAACCCCCTCCCTGGCCACCCTTAGACTCTATCAGAAGCCCCTCTTTTGTGTCACAGTAGCATCCCACATTACCACCATCACAGCCCTGGGCAGCTGGTGCAAGTGTGTCCCTCCTACCAGGCTGCAACTCCTGGCCCTGCCTGGTGCACATGCGCCTGGCATAGAGAAGATTTCAGCACCAGTGGTTTGTTGAACACTTTGTTGCACGCCTCCCCTGACCTTTCCTAGGGTTCACTGGTAGTCGGAATCAGTCTTCACCAGTGGGACAGGGAAGAGAGAGGGGACCCAACAGTGTGTGTGCAGCTGGGACCATAGGTGACCCGAAGGATTGTTCTGATCATTCTGCCCAAAGGGCTACCTGGCCAGGAGCTCAGTGTCACCAGGAGCTGTCCAAGCCCCTCCTGTCCCTTTGTAATTCCTCTCTCCTGTTCTCCATCCCCAAGCAAGCACTGATCTGTTTCTGTCACTGTAGATTGGTTACATTTTCTAGATTTTAATATATATGGCCACAGCAAGTAAACTATTGAATAAATGGAAGATCCTCTCCCATCTTGCAAACACCTGGGACCTGTAACCCACGTCTTCCACAGCCTCCTATGGCCACAAACAAGACCCACCCTGGCAAACCGTTTCACTCTGCAATTACACTTCTAGTTACCAATACTATAGAAAAACTCTCATGTGAACACAATGAGGTATGCACAGAATGTTTATTGCAACATTTTTATAGAGAGAAAAATGGAAACAACCTAAATTTCTATTAGTAGTAAGGGAATGATGAAGAAATGGAGAAAAGACAGAGGGAGGGGAGATATGGGGAGGGAGGGAGAGAGATGCAAGCAATTGAACACACCTTCTGAAAAAAAACGAGGTAGCTCTGTATACACTGAAAGATGTTTATGATTTTAAATGATAAAAAGCCAAATACAAAATAATCCATATAATACAATACCTTTTGTGTTTTTAAAAGCACGCAGAGCAAACATACATAGCTAAGCATACATGTATGTACAGAAATGCATATTAAAAGCATCTGTAGGGCTCACATACCACTCTGATAACAGTGTGCTGTGGGGAGGAGATTGAAAGTTGGAAGTGACTGCAAAGGTGGCTACAGTGGAGGACTTGCCCTTTATCTGAATTCATGAATATAAAACAATGAGAATGTCTGCATGCAACACTTGTGTCATTAAAAATACTTTTAAATGAATGGGGAAAATGACTGTATACGTTTATCGTAACATTGCTGTCATAGCAGAAAATCCAAAACAACCTAAAAATTCATCTTTAGGGAGCTAACCAAATACATGATGGTGCCTATGGCAACAGAATTCTAGGCAACCAGTGAGAGAATATGGAGAAGATCCATGTGGGAAGATCAAGTGAAAAGCAACTCGAAAAAAATGCATATTATATGATGCCTTTTTTTTTTTTTTGTAGCTCAGATCTCGCTCTGCACCCAGGCTGGAGTGCAGTGGCGCTATCTCAGCTCACTGCAACCTCTGCCCCCCGGGTTCAAGCAATTCTCCTGTCTCAGCCTCCCCAGTAGCTGAGACTACAGGCACATGCCACCATGCCTGGCTAATTTTTGCATTTTTAGTAGAGACAGGGTTTCACTATATTGGTCAGGCTGGTTTCGAACTCCTAACCTCAGGTGATCCACCTGCCTCGGCCTTCCCAAAGTGCTGGGATTACAGGTGTGAGCCACCACACCAGGCCATGATGCCATTTTGTAAAAGCAAAGAAAGAGGGAAGGGAAGAGAGAAAGGAAGGGAGGAAAGAAGGAAGGCAGGAAGGCAGGAAGGGAGGGAGGGAGGGAGGGAGGGGAGAAAGAAAAAGAAAAAGAAAATGTAGAATATACATTAAAATGAATGCCATATTATAGAGAGTAGGGACTTTGGAATTACACAGAATTGGGTTCGAACCTCTGCGGTGACGGTTACTAATGGGGTGGCCTTGGGTGGGTCACTCCATATCTCTAAGCCTCGGTTTGCCCATCTTGAAATGGCAATAATAACAGCATCCACATCATGAGGTTCTTGGGGAATCGATTGATCTAATATATCCAAAATGCTTGTCACAGGGGATGCAAGAGAGTGAACTCATGATCATTATTTTTGTTCTTATTTCCAGTGTTTCATCTGACAAGTGGATTTGGAGTGGAGGAGGAATGATGCTTTTATTCTTTCCTTAAAAAGCTGTATTGAAGTATAATTGTAATGCAATAAACTGAACACATTTAAGGTGTAAAATTGGATAAGTGTTCACATAGGTACACACCTGTGAAACCATCACCACAATCAACATAAAGAAGGCATCCATCACCAATAGCTCCTCCTGTCCCTTTGTAATTCTTTCCTCCTGTTCTTCATCCCCAAACAAGCACTAATCTGTTTCTGTCACTACAGATTGGTTACAGTTCTAGATTTTAATATATATGAACTCACACAGTATGTGTGCTTTTTCATCCAGCTCCTTCCACTCAGTGTAATTATTTGATGATTTAGCCATGTTGATAAATGTATCAAGAGTTCATTCATTTTTATTGCTGAGTAGTATTTCATTGTCAGATTTATATAAATCTTTTTGTTAAATGTATATCTGAGTATTTCACATTTTATGCCATTCTCAATGGGATTTTTTTAATTCAAATTTCTGATTTATTATTGCTATTGAGATTATCTTTTTAAAAATGTGTTATGGTGAACTACATTGATATTTCTTACATATATATAGGATATACATATATACATATATAGGATATACATACACGTATAGGCTATACACACACACGTATGTGTGTGTGTATATATATATAACCACATATATGTATATATATATGGTTATTCAGGTTATCTGTTTGTTCTTCAATGAGTTTGGGTACTCAGTGTCTTTCAAGTGTCTTTCAAGACATTGGGCCATTCCATGGAAGTTATCAAATTTATGTGCATAGAGTTATTCATAGTAATCCCTCATTATACTTGTAATGTCTGTGGGCTTGATACCGACATTGGTGGATTTGTTCCCTCTTCTCTCTCTCTCTCTCTCTCTCTCTCTCTCTCCTAATGAGGATGTACCAATTTTATTTCTCTTTTCCAAGAACCATCTTTTTATTTTACTGATTCTATTAATGATCTGTTTTCAATTTCAGAGATTTGTGCCCCAATTTGTATTATTTCTTTCCTTCTGCTTGATTTAGGTTTAATTTGTTCTTCTTTCTCTACTTTTTAAAAGTTATTGATTTTGAGATCTTCTTTTCTAATATATGCATTCAGTGCTATAAATTTATCTCTAAGGGCCACTTTAGCTGCATCCTACAAATTTTGGTATGTTGTATTTTCATTTTCATTTAGCTCAAGATTTTTTTTTATTTTTATTAAGACTTTCATTTCAATCCATGGTTTATTTAGAAGCGTGTTGCTTAATTTCCAAATGTTTGGGAATTTTCCACATATATTTCTGTTATTAATGTCTAGTTTGATTCCATTAAAGTCAGAAAACATACTTTGTATAATTTCTCTTCTTTTAAATTTTTTAAGGTTTGTTTTATAACCCCAGGTATAGCCTATCTTGGTGAAAGTTCCATGTGTACTTGAGAAAAACATGAATTCTGCTATTGTTGGGTGGAGTGTTCTATAAATATCTATTAGGTTAACCTAGTTGATAATATTGTTCAAATCTTGAACAATTATGGATTAATTTCAATTGATTGGTTTTCCTCCACATTATGGGTCATATTTTTCTGCTAGTTTGCATGCCAGGTAATTTTTGACTGGGTGCCAGACATTGTGAGCTGTATCTTCCTGGGTGGTAGATATTTTCATGTTCCTATACATGTTCTTGTGCTTTTGTTCTGGGATGTAGTTTTTACATTCATACAGTTTGATCCTTTCAGGTCTTGCTTAAGCCCAAAATAGTGTTCAGTCTTGGGATAATCATTCCCCATTCCTGAGGCAAGACCCTTATGTGAATTCTACTCAGTGTCATGTGAGTCAGGAGGCATTCCCATCTGGCTGGCAGGAACAGACACTATTCCCAGCCCTGTGTGAGTATGTGGCACTGTTCTCTGGGTGGCATTTTCCCCCAGCCACAGGAATATTCATCATATGTATGCCCTGATTAGAATTCAGGTGAATACTCGAAAGGACATTCTGCAGACCTCTGCAGATCTCTCTCTCTGCATCGCTCTCTCCTTTCCAGGACTCTGTCCTGTGAACTCTAAGCACATTGGTCTTCCTAGACTCTCAGCACCGTCTCCTCAACTCAAGGAGTCCACTGTGTTCTGTTTGGATTCCCCCTCGCTGCACAACATACCACTGAAAGCTCTCTCAGAGCAGTAAGCCGGTGACATCACAGGGCTCACATCATTTGTTTTCCATCTCTCAGAGATCACCATTCATCGCCTGTTGTCCAGTATCTTGTGTACTGTTGTTTTATATTTTTTAATTTTATATATTGTGTTCAATTTGTGGCAGGAAAAATTCAGTCCCTGTAACTCCATCTTGTCCAGAAGCAAACCCCTCATTTTATTCTTGTATACTTTTACATTGTGTGATGTAAAAGTGTATAACTCACTTGTATTACTTTCTAAATTAAAATGTATGTTTACAACGCACTTGTATTACTTTCTAAATTAAAGAAGAAAGATATGCTAATTAAGATTAAGGTGCAGGAATGTGTATGTTCATTAAAGCACCATTCACAATAGCAAAGACATAGGATCAGCGTAAATGCCCATCAGTGGTAGACTGGATAAAGAAAATGTGAGATATATATATATGTTATATATATATATAACATGGAATACAATGCAGCCATAAAAAACAATGAGATTATGTCCTTTGCAGGAACATGGATAGAGCTGGAGGCCATTATCCTTAGCAAACTAATGCAGGAACAGAAAACCAAATACCACATGTTCTCACTTATAAGTGGGAGCTAAATGATGAGATCACATGAACACATAGAGGGGAACAACACACACTGGGATCTATTGAAGGGTGGAGAGTGGGAGGAGGAAGAGCATCAGGAAAAGTAACTAAGGGGCACTAGACTTAATACCTGGGTGACAAAATAATCTGTATAACAAACCCGCATGACGCAAGTTTACCTATGTAACAAACCTACACGTGTACACCTGAACCTAAAATAAAAGTTCAATTTAAAAATATATATATTAAGATGCAGGGAGAGGTGAATAACCCTAACCCAGCAGCTGCCTGTGATACATTCTTTCTGCTGGGTTCTATACCCTTGTGCTACCCTGAAGTGAAGGTCCTGGGGCCATGGTGCTGGCCCTGCTGGCTACAGCTTCTGGTAGAGTGTGCCAGGCCATCTCCACTCTCATCTCAAGAAAATTGCTTTCAATTCTATGTAGTTATGGGGAAGTGCATATGAGTTGAGCCAGGTCCTCAGAGCATAGCAAGACAGGCCAAGATGGTCACTTCCTGGCAAGGGCTTGGCTGTGTCTGCCCAGTGTTTTCCCATTGAGCACACATGCCCTGTGAGCTCACATAGTTTTGAAATGTCTCCAGCTGTTGGTGGGAGGGGCTCCAGCCACATGAAATTATACGGATAAACCCTTAAGCAAAGAGCACTGAGAACTTGCCTCTCTGACATTTTGCCACCAGCTCTGCCACAGCCCAACAGGTACATTAAATCACTAAAGTCCATAATGAGATACTCTAAGGACTGAAATAAAAAGAGGGAGAAAGGTGGGAGGACCGCAAAATGGGCTCCTGCTTGAGAGCCACATGGTTGTGTTGCTGTCACTTTTGGCAGAAGGAGCATCAGGCAGGTTCTGGGGGGCTCCATCCCATTGTGGCAGAAGTGACAACACCAGCCCCATCAAGAGGATGTCAGTTCCACATGGACCCACAGAAACGCAGACAGCTGCTCTGTTGGCCTTTGACTTGCAGGGCACAGATCAGTTTTGTGAAACAGAAAACACCAGTCCATTCAGCTGTGTGGTGGAGTTGGGGGCTCCAGTGCCATGCATTGAACACCTACTATGTGCCAAGCCAGGGCAGGCCCCAAAGACGCTGCAGCAAACAAGACAGGCGAGGCCTCTCCCCCATGGACAGTCATCATCACCTTCACCATAAGTAATATATTCCTTGGCTGCTATGGCTGCAGTTCTCTGCTAAGTGCTTTACATGCATTTTTTTCAATTAATTTTCTCAAACACCCTCTGAAGTAGAATTTTACAGAAAAGGAAACTAAGGCTTACAGGAATTAAGCATGCTGCCCACTAGAGGCAGCATGTTTTATATTTTTTTTAATTTTAAAATTTAGAATACTTTCTAAGAGGCAGCATTAGAGTTTGAACCCAGATCTCTGTCTCCAGAGCCAAACCTGAAGTATTGCAGGGTTCAGTATCTCTCATTCTCTAGAACTGTGCTGTGTGGCACTGGGTGAGTTGTTAAACCTTGTACAATTGGCTAAATAACCCCTGCCCTGGGTACATACTTGTGTGATTTCTAACAGCTCATCAACTCAAGACAAGGGTTCCTAATAATTATTTTCCAAAATCCTGTGTGTCCCTAAACCTGGCCTTTTCCAGTGTTCAGATTTCTGCCCCCACATCACTTACCTTCCTTCTGACTCCCGACCTAAGCAGCCAGGCATGAAGGCCCTGGAGTCTCCTGAACAGGTCCATAAGTGAGGGGAGGGACCAACTGGGGGCAAGTGGTGATGACTGGAGAGAGTTCTCTAGGCTTTGTTGGCTGACACCTGAGAGGCAAAGCACTGAGCTAGAATGGTGGGATGGGGGAAGGAAACTGAGTGAGAGAGAGGCTTAACCATCTCCCAGTTTGGGAGCCTTAGGCCTCAGTGTTCTTATCTGTAAAATGCAAATAATAAGTTCAAATAGTTTATTTAGTAGTGGGGAGTGACATGATAATGTGGGAAGAAACATGGAGCCCCATCCACAGCCTCTCCATGCAAAGATAAAACAACAGGAACCATTTGGAATTTTTACATGCAGATGATAGAAACCCCAATCTGAACTTAAGAAAAATTGAATGCATCAAACGAAGTAACTGAAAGGATTATGAGGAGTTCCAGTTTCCGACCTGACTTCATCTAGGGTGAGCCCATGATCTCCCCACAACTTGGTTTCTCTCTCCCTATCTCTCATTTCCAATTTGTCTTATCTGGCTACATCTTCAGACCTGCTCTCCATTGATAAAGATGAGATGTCTGCCGCAACAATACACCTGCGCCAGAGGTCAAAAAGAGTTTCCCTGGCAGGCTCAGCATAAGTCCTGGAAGTCACTTTGATTTCCTCCCTGTTTTTTATTATTTTCTTTCTTCAGCTTACTTTGAATTTAATTTGCTCTCTTTTTCTAGTTTCCTAAGGCAGCAGCTATAGTCATTGATTTTAGATATTTCTTCTTTTCTAATATAAATTTTTGGTGCCATAAATTTTCCTCAGAGTACTGCCTTAGGGACATCCCACAAATGTTGACATGCTGTTCTTTCATTTACATTCAGTTCAATATACTTTCTAATTTCCCTTTTGTTTTTCTTTGATCCACAGGTAACTTTACAAATGTGTTTTTTGTTTGTTTGTTTGTTTGTTTTTGTTTTGTTTTGAGATGGAGTCTCGCTCTGTCGCCCAGGCTGGAGTGCAGCGGGGAGATCTCAGCTCACTGCAAGCTCCGCCTCCTGGGTTCATGCCATTCTCCTGCCTCAGCCTCCCAAGTAGCTGGGACTACAGGCACATCTACCATGCCCAGCTAAGTTTTTTGTATTTTTAGTAGAGACGGGGTTTCACCATGTTAGCCAGGATGGTCTCAATCTCTTGACCTCATGATCCACCCACCTCAGCCTCCCAAAGTGCGGGATTACAGGTGTGAGCCCATGTGCCTGGCCTACAAATGTGTTTTTAACTTCCAAACTTGGTGGGGTTTATAGGGAAAGTTCTTATTTTCATTTCTAATTTAATTCTATTATTGCCAGAACATAGTTTGACAACTTAAATCCTTTTAAATTTATTGAGATTATTTTATGGCCAAGAATGAGGTTTGTTTTGATAAATGTTTAATGTACACTTGAAAATAATGTATATTTTTCTGTTGCTGGAAACAGTGGTCTATGAATATCAATTAGGTGAAGTTGTTTAACAGTGTTATGCAAGTTTTCTGAGCCTTACCGATTTTCTGTTCACTTTTAAAAATCAATTATTGAGAGAAGAATATCAAAATCTCTGACTATACTTATGGATTTTTCTATTTCTCCTTACAGTTTTATTAGTTTTGTTACATGTATTTTGAAACTCTGCAATTGGGGGCATAAAAGCTTAGGATTCTTATGTCTTCTTGATGAATTAATCACTTTATCATTAGGAAATGTCCTTCTTTATCCCTGGTTATGTTGTATGCTCTGAGATCTATTTCTTCTGATGTTACTATGACCACTCCAGCTTTGTTTTGATATTAACATCGCATATCTTTTTCAATCCCTTCTACTTTCAAGCTATTTGTTTCTTCATATTCAAAGTGCATTTTATAGACAACATACAGTTGGATCTTGCCTGTTTATCCAATATGACAATCTCTGCCTTTTAATTCAGGTAATTAGACCATTTATGTTTAATGTAATTATTAGTATAGTTGGATTTAAGTCTCTTGTCATTTTTTTTCTGTGCTTCTCAACTGTTCTTTGTTCCCTTTTTTCTTTTTCTGCCATCTTTCAGTTTGAGTTTTGTGTGTGCATGTGATTCCATTCTATCTTCTTTATTAACTTATTAGAGCCATCTCCTTGTTTTGTTATATTAGTAGCTGGCTTTATGGTTTATAGTATACATTTTCAAACTATCACAGCCTACCTTCAAGTGACATCATACTACTTCATACTATATCCTACTATGATAATATGACATAGTATCATATAGTATGAGAATTTTACAACATATACATTCTTTTCTCCCTTCCTGGCCTCTGTGCTATATTTTCTGATACATTTTACTTCTACATTTGTTATAAATCCCACAATCCATTGTCATTGCTTTTAATTTATAACCAGGTAATTATCTTCTAAAGGTCTTCTAAATAATCAGATAAAAAACCTTTTACTATTTACCCATGTAGTTACTATTTCCTGTGATTTTCATTCTTTGTGTAAATCCATATTTTCATCTGGTATTATTTCCTTCTGCCTGAAGGATTCCCTTTAACATTTCTCATAGTGTAGAATGAATTTGCCAAGAATCTGTTATTCAAGGCTTTTTCACCCAGACACCCAACACCACAATTTCCCAGGAATTATGCCCTCCAAAAAATCAAAGTGAACCAACATTTCCTGTCAACCATGTGGGGAAACAGTGTATAAATACCACAGAGCCACTAGCCAGACACTCTTTGGTCTAGTATTCAAGGTCCTTCTAGACCTGGTCGTGACCATTCCTCAACCCACTTCTCATATGCTTACTATTCCTAGAAAGTCTCTGCCATTTTCTGCCTCCATCCTTTGGCACACATTGTGCTTTTCTTCTTCTAAACATGTCTTTCCCCAGCTCATCCAATGAGCAAACTCCTATTCATCCATCAAAAGCCCAAGTAGAGGCCACAATCTCTGAAAAATACCCCCTTCCCTCTCCCAGTCCCTGTAGAGTAAATCTTCTTCTTTCTACTGCTTCTGACTATGTAACTTCTTCTTTTGTTTTTTTCTGTTTGTTTGTTTGTTTGTTTTTTGAGACAGAGTCTCGCTCTGTCGCCCAGGCTGGAGTGCCGTGGCACCATCTCGGCTCACTGCAAGCTCCGCCTCCCAGGTTCACACCATTCTCCTGCCTCAGCCTCCCGAGTAGGTGGTTCTACAGGTGCCCACCACTGCATCCGGCTAATTTTTTGTATTTTTAGTAGAGACGGGGTTTCACCGTGGTCTCAATCTCCTGATCCCGTGATCCACCTGCCTCAGCCTCCCAAAGTGCTGGGATTACAGGTGTGAGCCACCTCACCTGGCCTACGTAACTTCTTATACAGGAGTCATTATCAACTAGATTGTAATTTATTTATTTGAATAAATATCTCTCCCATGCACAGGTATAGAATGCTGTAAGGAGGCCAGTACAGACCTTGTCCAAGGCTTGAGCCATTAGCTAACACTGAAACACTCTCGCTTCCAACTCTAGTAAATTGGGGGACTGGGGAAGCAGCCAAGCATGTGCCCAATCACTCCCCTGGCTTGAAGTTTATACCCCTTTGAGATGCAGCACTTCCCAAGGGCAGAGACTAGAACCTCATCTTCTTTGTCTCAGTAGTGTCATTGCCGGCAGAGGTTGGCATTTAGCAGGTGTTCAGGAACCAGGAGGTGAAGTGTATTACGGATCCAGGAAGGGGAAATTTTCTCTGCTTCTGTGTGAAACTCACCCCTACTCTGGTAATTAGATGATGGACACCTCAGAGAGCATGAAGACCAGACCCCTTGGCAAGGACACTGCCATCCCCATCCCTGCTGCGGCACCACCAATAGGACACCTCCAGGCACCTCTGGAGGCTCCTTGAGTAGAGATCACTGAAACAGCCAGGGGGAGGACAGCACAGCCTCTACCTGGTGACTATAGTTGGTAGGTTGGTTTGTGAACCCACGTGAACCACCCCAGGGACTCCCAGCGAGGTGCTTTGCAACGGATGGCTGTTCCCTTGAGTACAGGAAGATCTTAAGGCTGTGCAGACCAGCCTTCCTGTGATGACCTGCTGCATTTCCGTGCACAAGCTGTTGAGATCGCTAGCTACAGCAGACTCCCAGCTGGGTGCACATGTTCCCCTATGTGACTCTCCCAAAAGGTCTCTGCAGCCCAGAGTCAGGGTCTAACTCAGAAAGAAAACCTGGCCCATTTTGGTCCCTATCACATCTCCAACTCTGGAGCTATCAGAGTCTGTGATGAGCACAACGGCAGCTGGGTCCAGGGCTGTTTGCACAGAAACATGCTGCACCCCACCTACTCAGATCTGTGCCAGGGACATGAAGAGTTCAGCTCACTTGATCTTTTTCTTCTAAGAAATCAGTGTGCTTTTGCTGGAACCAAGCAGCGTGAAAAGTACAATGTGTGCAGGTGTCAGAGGCATAAAAACCAACTTTGGATTCTGCAGGTTCTATTTGTCTCACCCACGGTCACCTGCTGCCCCTCTCCTCCAGGGTCACCAGGGACTGGCCATGCACAAAGCCCTGTGCTTCAATCCCCAGCACAAACAAAGGAACAGCGTATGCTTTTCTTTTCTTTGTTTTTTCCTCCTCTTTCTCTTCCTATTTCCTTCGTCCTCCCTTGCTGCCTGTAGTCTCTGAGAACAGAAAAACACGATCTCAGAATGGTATTGCCTTCCTCTAATCAGAGCCTAATTCCTTTATCACAGAGCTCAGAGATGGAGATTTCCAAAGGAGACAGATAAGAAAGATACTGACCATAATTAACATTTGTCTGCTTTGTGGAAAACAGGAATTATTCCAGGGTGTGGGTTTCTTTTTAAGGAGCTTCAACATGGGAGACACTGAGAGGCCAGCCATGGATTAGCAGATACCCCAGGAGGAACAGCAAGAATTCAGAGGAAAGGAGGGATGCCAAGCTGAGAGATGAGAGGATGAGCCTTGAGGCAGGATTGAGGGGACCTCGTGACAGTGGCAGGAGCCCTGGATTCCCTCTACCAAGACAACAGGATGTTCTGGGCATCAAAGGAAAGAAGAGAGGGAAGGTGGTGCCTGGATCAATTCTGCCAAGTTTGCAAAACTGTTTCTAGTTTCAAACCTTTCCTAATCTCCTGTCCATACCCAATCCCATCATGCCGTGTTAGTTAAAATAATCTTCTGAATCCCAGAAAATTAGAAAGTGATAAGAGAGGATACCCAGTGGCCAGAGTGGAGGGCGCTCTGGGAAAGAATCAGGAAATAAGGGCGGGGCTGGGCAGACCCAGTAAGAAGCTGTTATAGTCCTCGGGTGAGTGAAGGTGGTGGCCTGGAGGGGAGAAGGAGACAGATCTGTTACAAGGCAGCAGGTGGAATCAGCAAGACTTGGTGGCCATGGCCGTGTGGAATGAGACTCATGAGAAATACATATGTGGCAAGGTCCACATTTAAACATGAACTGGGTTCCAAACCTGATGTTTCTGAGGCAGAATTGACAGTCCTCAGGGACAGTGCAGACACGGAGAGGGCTGGGAGCAGAAGAGGAAAGAAGATGTCAGAATTTTACATCCCACTCTCCTCCTGTACATTCTGTCCGGGGCCTTTCCCACCCTGATGTGATTCGCCCAGTGTCCTAATGGCCAATCCATCCCTCCCCAGCCACTTGGAAGAACACTGAACTTGGAGTTCAGCAGAAGGACAGAAATATTTTTAAAATACCATCAAGAACACAGGCCGGCCGGGTGCAGTGGCTCACACCTGTAATCCCAGCACTTTGGGAGGCTGAGGCATGCGGATCGCTTGATGTCAGGAGTTTGAGACCAGCCTGGCCAACATAGCAAAACCCTGTCTCTACTAAAAATACAAAAATAAGCCAGGCGTGGCGGCACACACCTGTAATCCCAGCTACTTGCGAGACTGAGGCAGCAGAATCGCTTGAACCCGGAAGGCGGAGGTTGCAGTGAGCTGAGGTTGCACTCCAGCCTGGGCGACAAAAGTGAAACTCCATCTCAAAAAAAAAAAAAAAGAACACAGGCCCAGCTTCCTGCACATGTGACCTGCGCAGCCACACAGGGCCCTGCACTCAGAAGACCTTAAGTTTGGTTTAATGCTCTGCTGTTGCTGTCTTGAAATTCTTAATAACTTTATCTCTGAACTTGTGTTTTGTAAGTGAAGTCCAGTGGAGTATACGCAAGTGAGCAGAGGAGATCCACGCTGTATGTGTGTCTGCTGTTTCTTGCTGCCCCATCTGCATAGAACACTCACAATATCCTGTGAACTGAGAGTTCTAGGTGTGTAGAGGTCAGCAAGATGCAAAGTGAGCACAAGACAGAAGTGTTATGTCTGTGACCAAGTGAGTGGGGTTACTGACAGCCCCTGAAAGACCACGCTTCCTGTTTGAACCAGAACGATCTTCAAATGCAGAAAGAGGCAATGGTGTTCTAAGAAATATAAATGACCAAGAACCTTATCATGTCCTTTCTTACCTGCCTTACTGCCCTGCACTAACCAACTATTTGCACTGCAAATGATGATGGAGAGAAAGGAAAAGACAAGGAACTCATGGTTTCTTTTCCTTCCAATCTTTCTTTACTCAGTCGTGATCCAAAGGTAGAGCTTATTGGCAGAATGTGCATATCAAGAAGTGAAATAAAAGCACTTAATTTTGTGCTGAATTTCCACTCTTCTGATAAGAATGAAATACCTGCGCATGAATGACCTATGAGATACAAATTGTATAATTTCAGTGATTCTGTTTGTCGTTGAATGCTCCTATAATTTATATTTAAAACTGGCATTGCATAACATAAAAATGAATGATAAAGTTCATGCTAATAATTTAATGTTCTAAGTTTTTACTTAGAACATTAAATTGCAAATGAAAAATAACATGAAAAGGGAGAGACTTCGGCAGAAAAGAAAAAACTTTATATTAAAGTATATGTCATGGCATTTCTTGTTCTCTGCTGTTTAAACAAGGGCATCACATATCCGTGTTTCACTGGGCCCTACAAATTATGTAACTGGTCCTGCAGGGAGACGTCAACACACTTCTCTAGGGCAGGGAGGCCGTGTCCATGTTATGTAACTCCTCAGTAGCAGGATGTGCTAATTAAGCAGGGAACTTCAGGACATGGTGCTGGAGGAAGTTTTAATTACCTCTCCTCTGAAGGTTGGGAGAAGGTGCGGGGGTAGGGGTGGGAATCCTGCAGGAGAGCGGAGCCCAGGCCCCTCATAGGTGGAGTTGAGGATGGAGGGAAGTACGGAGGGAGGAGGGGAGGCTGAGGTCACCCAGCTCGCGCCCTTGCCTCTACCATCACTGTGCCTGAGGCTTCACTCGTGTCGCAAGCCTGGGGGATGTGGACTGTCACCCGTCTGACAGATGAGGACACTAGGGCCTGAATGGTGAGGAGACTGGTCCAGGCCCCATAGTCAGGGAGGGCAGAGCTATGTGGTCACCACACGGCGACAGAGATGTCATCGCTGACCTCCAGACGCCCAGTCCAGGGGAGACAGATGGTGGCAGCACCGTGGGATCTGATGGGGGAGCCACAGACAATGTGGGAACCACAGGGGCCCCTAGCCCAACCTGGGGGGTCAGGGAGCTCCCCAAGGAGGTGCTGTCTACATTGGGGCCTTCAGGAGAGCAGGAACATAGATAGATATAGACATAGACATAAATCCTCCTCTTGACATTTAATGAGTACCCAGGTTGATGGGAGTAGCACATCTGCGGCCCTCACACACAGTAGGTGCTCAGTAAGCCTCAATGTCCACCTCTCCTGACAAAGACCTGCAAACTCTATAAGTTGCATCCAATGCAGAATCAACAATGAAAGAAGCTCCTGTATGAATCCTTGATCAGAGCAGCCTTGGGTCCCCAGCCCCACTCTTCAGAGGTCCCAGCAGGGCCTGGAGCCCACCTCAGCCTAGGTCTCCTAACATAATTTGTATGGTTTTTGCACAGACACACTTTACATCCATTATTTAGAATAAGTCTTCCAGGCTGTTCAAATTTCAAATAAAAAATTCTCCCCCAGAGGAATGGCTGCACTCAGCAAAGGTCGCACATAAAACACACCGAACTGGACGGGAAAGGAGGCAAGGACTGGATTAAGCAGCAGTTGCCATTCATTAGGAGAAATTGCAGCATCTCCTTTCAAGGAGCACTTGCTCTGCCAGGGCTGCGAAGCCCAGATGACTGCACTCTCCTCCCCACCACCTCAGAATGCATAATTTAGGAGCTCTGAGAGGCACTGCTTCTTATGGCAAGTTGTATTTCCTGAGTGCTGCTTCCTTGGGCCCACCAGAGCCCTGCACATTGAGAGGAGGATCATTACTGCCACTGCAGGGGATGGAGACACGCAGGCTGAGAGGTGCAGGGACTTGCCCAGGATCACACACAGCAGGAAGGGGTGGGCTGGGTTTGAACCCAGGTGTCTCTGACTCTAAGGCTCCTTCTCCTTGCCCCCATTCTCCTGCTCCCAGGGAACACGGGAAGATTACAGCAGGAAACGTGAACAGAGAAATCAGCCCAATCCAGGCAGACACTCCCCAGGCTTTAGGTTCAACCCACTCCTCTGCTCATTTACATGTATTTGCATGCCAAGCCTCCAGAGACCTCAAGTATAGGCAATAAAGTTGATTAATTACTGCAACTGACCAGTGGGCACTTAGCTGCTGGATACACTTCATCAAGGCAAAAAATGGAACAGATTCTGAAAATGATCTGCTTCGTCACCTCCCAGTTCCATAGAGTTGACCCTAAACCAGGCTCAATCCCCACCACCATCAGCACTTTCCAGTCATAAGTGAGAGACTCAAGGGGAAAGACCTCTCAAGCTCAGTTTTCTGGGAGAACAAATTAGATACAAATATAGATGGCATGGGCCAGGCGCAGTGGCTGATGCCTGCAATCCCAGCACTTTGGGAGGCTGAGGCGGGCGGATCACCTGAGGTCAGGAGTTTGAGACCAGCCTGGCCAGCATGGTGAAACCCCTTTTCTACTAAAAATAGCAAAAAATTTAGCGATGCGTGGTGGCAGGCACCTGTAATCCCTCCTACTGGGGAGGCTTGGGCAGGAGAATCGCTTGAACCCAGGAGGTGAAGATTGCAATGAGCCGAGATCGCACAGCAGCCAAGGCAACAGTGAGACTCTGTCTCAAAAAAATATATAGACAGATGATAGTTAGATAGATAGATAGATAGATAGACAGACAGACAGAGAGAGAGAGAGATGGCATAGATAGATATAGACACAGACACAGACCTAGACACAGACATAGATATAGATACAAAAAGGGCCGTGAGAAGCAGGATGGATAACGACCTCTGTTCTCTGCAAACTGGCCAGAGGCAGAGGCTTCTCCCAGCCCAGAGCCACAAGGAGGCTCAGACAACTCCCCACACCCAGAGATGAAAGGACTTCTTAGGCAGAGTGAGGAAAGGTGATCTGGCCCATGTCACACAGACAGCACTATGAGGTGGCAAGCTCCCCTCCGATGGGCAGCTCTGGACTCCACCCAAGGGACCACCCATTAATGCCCTGCCCCTGAGTGACCTAGGAGGAGGAAGCTGGGTGGGGACCTGGGGGACTTGAGGCCTAAATGAAGTCACACTGGGTTCTTTAAACTGCCCAGCCCCCTTCACAGGCACAGGAGGGATCCTGGTTACTCACAGCAGAGGCCAGAGTCATGCACGGGTTGGGGGCTGAGGGAGGGCGGGGCAGTGAGTAAATGCACTGGGGAAGGGGAGCTCGGGACTGATGGGGAATAAACCCACACCTGGTGAATGAGGTCGCAGGTCCTGAGTGGGCGGGCCGGGGAATGGGAGAGAAGAATGAATGACCGCCCGGGGAACAGGAGACAGAGTGAAGCCCGGGTGTGAGGAAGCTGGGGCTGCCTCCTTCAGTCTACGCTGCTGCCCTGCACGAGATCCACCAGCATCGACCCTGTCCTGCAGGAGGAGCACGGGCACAGAGAGGTTAGGCAACGTGCCCCACGTCACACAGCTCATGGGGAGAGAGCTGAGATCCCAGCCTCCCGTGTCCCCACAACGTGCCTCCGGCTGCTCCCTAACATCTACCCTGGGCTGGTGCCAGGGCCCAGGCTCATCAGGAGACTTGGCCTCCTTTATTCCCCAGTTGACATTTGAAGTGAACTTAATGAGATCCAGCCCTTTATGTCAGAATAAAACCATGCCAGACCCTTCTAAATTGCCCTAATGTTCCGGTGCTGGGTTTCAGCATCCAATCATTCCATGTGCTCAGGGCTGGGGTTTGGCTGGGCGTGGACCTCGTCTGTCTGATGATTGTTTCCGGTGTGCTTTCATTGGTTCCACTTTTCTGCCCCTGCCTGGCTGGTGGGGTCCCAGGAGGCTGGGCAGCTGCACTCTCTCCGCAGGCTGAGACTGGGCACCAAAGGAGGGTGGAGGGTCTCTGCAGGAGGCTACCTCTGCCTGCCATGGCTCCCAGCACCCTCACCCCACCATCCTGGGTGGTAGCATCCAGGGCCCACTGCCCCCAGACCAGGCCTGCACTTCACCCCCACATCCTGACACTCCAAGTCCTCATGTGCTCCTGGCTCCCAGGCCTTGGCACAGTCTGTTCCCTGCGCCTGGAATGCCTTTCCCAGATCTTCTCCATCTGGAGAATCCTGCTCATCCCCCAGGCCCAAGGATGGAGGGACAGGAGGGAATTAATATATTTTAACCTGACTGTACCAAGGGCCATGCTGGGAGGTGAGTGCCCTCCGTGAATCCCAACACAGCCCCGCACCAATCACACAGAGGGGGCTTCATGATCCCATTTCACAGATGGAGAAACTGAGGCTCTGAGGCATTGAGTGATTTCCCAAAGTTACCTCATGGTCAGCGGCAGGGCTGGGATAACTCTGACCAGCCTTATTTGCCACCTCTGGCCCCAGGCATCCTCTCTACTCCTGAGAACAGGATCATTCCTTCTCCCAGGGCACCACTGAGCCTCCTTCCCAGTGGGCGTTCCTGCCCATCCACTCCTGTCCCTGACTGGCCCCTCCTCCAGAAGAGGAGCAGACTGGACACCTCTTGCTTGTTTGGGTGAACTGAATTGAATTGAAGTGAGCCAAGCAGCCCCATCGGTTCCTGCGTCCTGGTGCCCGACTCTGCCCTAGAGGGAGGCAGACCCCTCTGGCCAAGGATCAAGCTGTGCTTGGCTGGGTTAAGCCTCTGTATGGGTGTCCAGATCACCTTACATGTTCAGTGCTTCGCGGGAGGAGGAGCCAGGAGCCAGAGTGGTGGGTGGGTCATGTGGAGGCAAATTCAGGCTCAGCACCAGCAGCCTGATCTGCCCAAGAATGGAACAGGTGACCCTGCCAGATGGTGACCTCACCGTCTCTACCAAAGTTCAAACCATTACTCAGGACAGTGAAGAGAGGACTTCCCGCATGACCAGGGGGAACTGGGCTAAGGTCACGTCCTGTGCTGAGATGCTGATTCCACGATATCTACTTCAGCTCCACACTTCTCCCGATTTTTCTGTGATTCCAGGGGTCTGAGCTGCGCGGGTGAGTCTCCAAGTCTTCTCCAGAGATCCCTTCATTCTGAGACTCTTGAGTCCATGAGCCCACAAATGATTCTGTGATTCTGGGATTCTAGGATTCTGTGAAAGGGAGCAGATGCTCAGATTCTGTGATTTAAAGCTTTTATGAAAGTGTCTTGGAGCTCATGAAAGAAGCTCTGACTCCGAGATCCCATGTGTGACAGCTGTCATGGAGGGGACTGCAAGATCTGAAATTCCTCTGCCCGAGTGTGGGAAGGAAGGTTCCAGGACCCTCTCCTCCTGTTTCAGAATCTGCAGGAGGACGTTGGGCCAAAGATCTCTAAGCTCCTCTCAGCATCA